>NW_005871071.1:6606448-6786463 GCF_000147115.1 Myotis lucifugus | reverse complement strand
GGGCACCCAGGCCAGCAGGCAGAGGTGGTTAGGGGTGATTAGGCTGGCAAGGGGGCCAGTAGGGGCGATCAGGCAGGCAGGCAGGTGGGCAGTTAGGAATCAACGGTCCCGGATTATGAGACGGATGGGCCTAAACTGGCAGTTGGACATCCCCCAAGGAGTCCCGGATTGGAGAGGGTGCAGGCTGGGCTGATGGGACCCCCCACCCCATGCACAAATTTCATGAACCGGACTCTAGTAAATAAATAAAAATATTTAAACCTTACCTTTAAGCAGTGCAGTAAGTATCGCTACATCTATATCTTGATGTTCATCTGATCCAATGTGAAAAACAGTGATCTATATAAGGATTAATTAATTAATAATATTATGCCTTTACGTTTCAAAAACTAAGGCATAAGACATAAAAAAGTAATGTCAAACTACACATGAGATAGTTTTGGAATGTGTATTATTTTTTGGTCAAAAATAAGGAACCAAAAAAAACATGAAATTAAGACTTTGCATCATTTACCAAGTAAAATGGCAAGTAAATTAAAAATGTTTGACTTCACATTACATTCAGTTTTTCATCTATCTTATGTCTTTCACTAAAATAAGCAACTTATGGACTGAGAAACTCATGGGAAAATCCTGCTATTTCTTCTACAGAGTGAACATTTACTTAATCCAAACAATTATATGTGTCTTTGATGAGAAATGTTTTTTTAACTGGAAGTTTCTTTAAATAAATTGCAATGTAACACCATTCTAGACATTTTAATGTAATAACATCTTTCATAAAGAGAAAGACCATTTTACAAAATTTTCAACTAACTTCATTTCCAATTATAGAGAAAAAAAACATATGGAAGAAAACAGCAAATCATCTACTACTCAGAGTTGATAAAAATTTTCTCTATGAACAGAAGCCCATGTTTAGATTACTAAAAGTAAGCAGCACTAATCTTTAATTTAATTTGAGCACTCAGAGTAAAATAGTTTCATTTTTTTGTTTCTAAATATATTTTAGATATGCCATTAACAATTCTTTAGTATGCTTCCTTATCTCTCGATAAAAATCTGTTGAGGCCTAGTTATGAAAGTTTTCCTAAAATAGAAGTGCAAATATATGCCTCAATACCATATAAAAGCTATAAGAGTCCTTCTGTATCTTTCAGCTTAAACAACAAAAAATGATACCTTTAACATGGTTGAATAAAATTTAAAATCTTAAAATGCAAATGAAAAACAAGTTTCTCACCAATTTGCAATGTTCTTTGAATTAAAAGGCTTATTCTGCTAAAATCTACTTACAAGCTCCTTTCTTTTCATGCACTCCATCAATGTTTGAAATAAATGAACTGCTTCACTCTGGCCGAAGTTAAATGTTTTTTTGATGGTTGAAATAATATCGGGTTCTGCTGCATCAGGAAGATTCCTAAAGTAAGAGGAAGCATAACTTAATTCACTGATTTAAATTTTCATTATTTGTAGAATCTAATATGAAATACAGGTGGATCTATGCAAGACTTTTAAAGCTACTGTATTAATATTAAGTACTTGACCCTTGGTGAAATTTTATCCTTCATGAGACTCCCACTATAAGTCATAAAGGGGGAAATGGAATGGAATGATTTTTCTCTTTGAATTATTTTGAAGTTTTCTACAAGGTATGTGTTTCAATATTAGTACTCATATTCTATAAGGTATTATATAAAGACTAGAGGCCCAGTGCATGAAATTTGTGCATGGGGGATGGGTCCCCTAAGCCCAGCCTGTACCCTCTCCAATCTAGGACCCCTTGGGGGATGTCCGACTGCCGGTTTAGGCCCGCCTAAACCGGCAGTCGGACATCCCTCTCACAATCCTGGACCGCTGCCTGCCTGCCTCTGCGTACCTTCACTGCCTCTGCGTGCCGGGCCTGGGTCACCCCCAACTGTCCCCTGCTGGCCTGGTTGCCCCCAACTGCCCCCCCTTGCCGGCCTGGTCTGGTCGCCCCACACAGCCTGCTGTTCAGTTGTTTGGTCGTCCCTCACTAACCCCCCTGCTGGCCTGGTTGCCCCACGCAGCCTGCTTGTTCAGTCGTTTGGTCTTCCCTCACTAACCCCCCTGCCGGCCTGGTCGCAGGCAGCCATCTTGTGAGGGCGTGAGGGTTAATTTGCATATTACCGCTTTATTATATAGAATTGTTTTAAGATACTGTGGTATGTAAAGTAGTATTTCACCAAAATGTCTTAAACACAAGCTCATGCACATTTTTATTTTTTTCTCAATAAGTATTATATTTACATGGCTTAAAAATCTATATATATAATAGCCTAAGCAACCCTTACGACCGAAAGACCAGAACTACCAGTTGACCAGTCACTATTACTCACACTGACCACCAGGGGGCAGATGCTCAATGCAGGAGCTGTCCCCTGATGGTCAGTGCACTCCCACAGCCACTCCCCCCAGCCAGCCGGCCAATCTCTGTGGTTCTTGCCCCCGGCTGGCAGGCCCCGATCAGGGCTGAGTGAATTTGTGCACCAGGCCTCTAGTATAATATAAAACACTCTAAACATAAAAATGTGAAAATTCATAATGAAAGCCTCCTTCCCACTGTCTTCCATCTGCCCAGTTTCACCTCAACTGCTGAAAAGGAACACTATTAGTGTGAATAGCTTTCCAGGATCTCTTTCTATATATACAAATAATTATCCTCTCTTTCCTTCCGACATAGAAGGTATAGCACAATATACATGCTACTCTGCATTTTCCTTATTCTGCATATATATTTTAGTAATCTTCCCAAATCTAGTACACAGATGACACTTACTCAGTTACAAACTATTCCATTGTGCAGACAGACCATAATTTACCTAGTCCCTTTGATATATGTTCTATTTTGTTGCAATCTTTTACTATTACAAACAATGCCGTAATAAGTGACTTTATACATGTGTTATTCATATATGTACAAGTATATCTGCAGAAATAATTGCCAGAAATGGAACTACTGGGTCAACTATATGTACCTCTGTATATCTGACAGATCTTGCAAAATTGTCCTTTATAAAGATTCATGTATTTTAACTCATTCCAATAATGTGTCAAACTATTCCCTCAAGCCTTAGCAAGGTATCATATTAAACTTCAAATTTTCATGTTCATAACATACTGAAATGAATCTAATATTCTAAAACACCACAAGCCTCTTTACATAGTTATTAAAAACTTATTGTTGCCCTGGCCGGTTGGCTCGGTGGACAGAGTGTCGGCCTGCGGACTGAAGGGTTCCAGGTTCAGGATCGATTCCGGTCAAGAGCACATGCCTGGGTTGCAGGCTCGATCCCCAGTGGGAGCCATGCAGGAGGCAGCCAGTTGATTCTCTCTCATCATTTATGTTTCTATCTCTCTCTTCCTCTTTGAAATCAATAAAAATATCTTTAAAAAACAACAACAACTTGTTTTAATCATAAACTTACCCTCCTTCTTCCGTTTGTTTATGAATATACGCTAGTAGATCTGCAGCTCTGCCTGTTCCCTCACATATGACAACTGGTACAGGAGGACTTTCCTGAAGGTATTCTAAAACTGTGAGGATAACATTTGGCCCACCTTCAAAAATAAGTGCCACCACAGGGACACCTTGACCAATTCCTAAAAAAAGGAAAAGATTCGTTAAGATATTAGGCAAAATTAGTAATTTAATCTTATTTTTTATTCATCAAAAACAAAATAAAAATAAAAGGCCAATATAATTTCTTTCAATACAGTGTTGACTTCATTTTAAGCATTTAACATGATACTAGTCTGGCATAAATTAAATACTGAATAAGTTACTTTTTCATTGACTTAAAGTCTGTTTTAATTGACAAAATTAGAAAATCCAATATATAATTAGACATACACTAGAATTTATGTATTTTCTGATAAGTAAAAATATTTTGTATATTTCACTAACAACTCTTGGTAAGAAATGTATAACATTAATTTGTTTTAGAGTTTGCTTCTAGTTGAATTTCTAATATATGTCTGTTTTATTTATTATTAAAACGTATATTTCTGATTCCAAATAATTGAGACATTAACATTAAAAACAGAATTAGGGTTACATAAAGGGAACTGATTAATAAAATACAAGATCTCTACAAGAGTAACAAATAAATTTATTAAAGAATGTCAATTTTTGTTTTTAATAACCTGCAATGCAGCGAGAGAATTCAAAATATACGTAATTATAGGATTAAAACATTCGTAATTTTATTTATTTTTTTTAATATATTTTATTGATTTTTTACAGAGAAGAAGGGAGAGGGATAGAGAGTTAGAAACATCGATGAGAGAGATCAATCAGCTGCCTCCTGCACGCCCCCCAGTGGGAATGTGCCCGCAACCAAGGTACATGCCCTTGACTGGAATCAAACCTGGGACCCTTCAGTCCACAGGCCGAGGCTCTATCCACTGAGCCAAACCGGTTCGGCAAAACATTCGTAATTTTATTTTATTTTATTTTTTAAAAAAATATATATTTTATTGATTTTTTACAGAGAGGAAGGGAGAGGGATAGAGAGTTAGAAACATCAATGAGAGAGGAACATCGGTCAGTTGCCTCCTACACACTCCCTACTGGGGATGTGCCCACAACCAAGGTACATGCCCTTGACCGGAATCGAACCTGGGACCCTTGAGTCCGCAGGCTGACGCTCTATCCACTGAGCCAAACCGGTTAGGGCAACATTCGTAATTTTAAAAAGAGATGCTAAGACTCCATCATAATTTGAATACAATGTTCTATAATTTTGAATTTCTATTTCCCTTTCTCATAGAGCTCACCTTCTTGGTTTCCTAAGATTACACAATTTCTCCTTTTTGAAATAAAAATCTAGATGTTGAGGGAACCAGAAAGTTTGACTATGGTTGAAAAGGAAGACCAGTATTAAGAATACCAACTCTAAGACACACCTACCAAAAAGTGATACTTACTCATGTTAAAAACTTTAAGCAAGGTTATTCTTACTTTACAATAAAGCATATTTTCCTTTTTACTCTTCATCTTGAATTTCAAAGTCATGTATTAGAATATATCACATATTAAGGTTATTTCTGAATTCTTTGGGCTACAGTAGGATTATAATGGCAACAGAGCATCCAATGGACCTTTGTGGCTTCGACCTCAATATCTGAGTACCCTCAGATATTTGGCCTCAGGCTTCTTTTCCTAGGTCACCTTATTTATCTAAGGTCAGTCATCCTTGGTTGTTTCACATGCTATCTTGCTACATAATAAAACCAGTACTTCAAAGAACATTCTATCTTTTAAGAATGTTGCTGGCAATTAATATAGCCCAGAATAATTTCAACAACGAATTTATAATTTCAATAATGAATTTATAAATTCCCTTACTAGCATGAATTCTTTGCTGATTAACAGTTTTTTCAAGTTCTCTTCTCAGCCTGACTTCTGCCCCATACTTTCCAACAGTGCCATCATCCACCAATATGAAATGGGAATGTAGATTATTCAGAACATTCAATTTGCTCAGAGGGTTCAATAAGGTTTGATAAGGAGCAACCACCTAAACAATATCAAATATAGGAGTTAGTGGGAAAGATTAAATATAACATAATGTAAAGTAAAAATAAACTGAAATAATCTATAAAGGAAAGTAAAATTCCATTTACCTATGGCAACAAATAGAAAGTATCAGAGAATACATCAGAAAGCACTAGCTTTTAAGCAGCCAAAGATTAATCAGTAATTGGTTGAATGATACAACTAAATTTTGTTTCTTATTGCAGAATATATTTCATTATCACATGCAAAGGAAGCAGCAGCATATAAGTAAATAATGTGAAAAAAACATGATTAGTTTATTGGTGAATAAAGAGTAATCCATAAAGCACACTAAATAAAAGCAATCAAAAGTCATATTGCTATTTTTCTAGCCATAAATAGGATCTTTAAAGTTGATATTAGAAATTTAATTGCACTTAAAGGGGATCATTATAAATTAGTCATTCCTTTTTGATAGTCTCTTGATAAACATAGCCAATTCACATCTTTAACCTATTCAAAGCATTTGATTACTACTCATAGTAACAATAAATTAATTCTTAATGTTATGCAATCATTAAAAATTTAATTACAAAGACTGGCATGAAATGGAAAAAGTGTGAAATAATTATCTTAAAAAGGCAGAAACCAAAATCTACTAACACTCTAATGATAATTACTTGTATCTATGACTGTATATTCAAAATGATCAGAAGGAAACCTTAGAAAAATACTTTTAAAAAATTAATTTGAAAAGTATTATATGTTCAAGAATATTTTTAGTTGATTAAAAGATCCTTGTTTTAATTTTGCTTACAAGTAAGTTCAAATACAAGAAATTTAAAAATCATTCTTACATCTCTCCCAACAAGATCATTTCTGTTTTCAATCACTCCCCATGGAGCTATTCCAATAGTGCAAATCTTCCGAGATGATCTGGAAGCATGTTCTTTGAGGGCATCACCAACATGTTTGGCCACACCTGTTCATACAAAATAGAATTCACTTTATCTAAAAGTCTTCATTGTGTTCAGAACAATCGTGTGCTCCATCTGTAACATTACAATTTGTGATATTTTTCTTAACACATACAAGACAAAAGGCAACAAGGTCAAAAAAACAAACTTACAAAGAAAACTCAAGGACCAAAGAGAAAAAAAACTACAATTTCGGATCACTACAACTGCCTAAAACACATAAAACTTTTACCATGTTCTTATGCTTACTTCTCTCTTAGATTCCTCAATGTAAGTAACTATCGTTTTTTGTTATTGCTCTACACACCATCTCAAAAAACAAAAAGTATGGCTTAGGACTATAAGCAACACATATACACCAACACACACACACCAACACACACACACACACACACACACACACCCCAAATAATTACAAAAGTTTTCTAATGAATCAAAACCTGGGAGAATAGAAAAGACAATTCAAAAGACCACATTAAGTCCTCATTATGATTTGTTATGAACTTAATTGCATCCTCCCCAAAATTCCTAATCCTAGTACCTAAAAATATGACTGTATTTGGAAATAGGTCCCTTAGAGAGGTTATTATATCAAAATGAAGTGGTTAGGGTGGGTCCAAATCCAACCTGACAGGTGTCCTTACAGGAAAAAAGAGACACAAAAAGAGGCACCATGGACGCACATGCACAGAGGAAAGGCTACGAGAGGACACAATGAAAAGGTCACCATCTGAATGCCAAGAAGAAAGGCCTCGGAAGGAACAAAACCTGCTAACATCTTGATCTTGGACCTAGAGAAATATGAGAAAATAAATTTTTGTTCAAGCTACCCTAATCTTGTGGTATTTTGTTATGGCATTTGGCATTGTGGTATTTACAGTCTACTTTCAAAATATCATATAAGTGATCTTTGCTCTTGTCAACTCTGCTTAAAACCATCCCTTCTCATTCAGAGAAAAAGTCACAAGTGATTAAAATGGATTACAAGGCCTACTATAAAGATCTTCCTATTGTCCCTGGTATTCACCATGCTACCCAATCCTTACACCATCACATACCCACAACTTTCTGATCTTATCACCTAGTACTACTTGCTCTTTCCACTCCAGCTATACTGAATGACCCCGTATTACTATTCTCCCAACACACTAGCTGTTTCTTCTTTAAATGCTGTACTCCACATTACTCTTATCTTACTCCTTCATTTCCTTCCATCTCTACTCAAATGTCACTTTATTAGTGAAGCCCTCTCCACCATCCCCATCATCTCTACAATATATTTCATGTGTCTGCTTAGCACTTATAATCTTATTATACATTTGTATGAGTTCAACATAGGTTTTCTTCTTCTTTTTTTTTATAATGTGCTGACTTTATGAATACATTTAAAAGGATAAACAGTCCTTTCAATGCAGAGGAAAAGAACAGACATTGCTCTAGCACAGAGTCAAAGCCAAGGGAACTATAAAGTTATTCTTTTTTTTCCCAATAACAGTTTATATCATATTATGTTGTACTAGTTTCAAGTGTACAGCATAATGATTACGCATACACTTTACAAAGTGCTCCACCTGATATTTCCAGTACCTATCTGGCACCATACATAGTTACAGTATTAGTGACTGTATTTCCTATGCTGTACTTTACATCCCCATGACTATTTTGTAACTACCAAACTGTACTTCTTACTCACTTCACCTTTATCACCCAGCCCCATAAACCCACCTCCCCTATGGCAACCATCACTCTATTCCCTGTATCTATGAATCTGTTTCTGTTTTGTTTCTTCATTTATATTGTTCTTTAGATTCCCACATATAAGTGAAATCATATGGTATTGTCTTTCTCTGACTGATCTATTTCACTTTACCCTCTAGAGTCCATACATGCTGTTGCAAATGGTAACATTTCATTTTTTTATGGCCGAGTAATATTTCACTGTATGTATGTACCACATCTATTTTATCCACTAATCTACTGATAGGCACTTGGGTTGCTTCCATATCTTGGCTACTGAAAATATCACTGCAATGACCATAGGAATGCACATATTCTTTCGAATTAGGGTTTCTTCAGATATAAACCTAGAAATGGAATTTCTGGATCAACCTGCATTCCCATCAACAATGCATAATGGTTCCCTTTCTTCCACATCCTCACAACACTTGTTTGTTCATTTATTGATGACTAGGGGCCCGGTGCATGAAATTCGTGCACTGGGGGGGGGGGTGTCCCCCTCAGCCCACCCTGCCCCCTCTCACATACTGGGAGCCCTCAGGGGATGTCTTACTGACGGCTTAGGCCCACTCCCTGATCCCCTTGGGGAGCGGAAATAAGTCGCAATCTGGCCTCCTTTTGTGGGAGGCGACTGGGCTGATCAGGGGAAGGCACCAGCCCCATCACCCCGCTGCTGCAGCCACTGCCAGTCACCGCAGCCACCAAGGTGTTTGCATCAACACGGACTCCAGTCCCTTCACTATGAAAAATGACAACTTTCTTGAGGCATTTTCAAGATGTGTCTTTCATAGGATATGACATTACTTTCTTTATTATTTTTTTTATCCTCACCTGAGGATATGTTTCCATTGATTTTTAGAGAATGTGGAAGAGAAAGGGAAAGACAGAGAGAAACATCAAAGTGAGAGGAACACTTTGATTGGTTGCCTCCTGCATGAGCCCTGACCTGGGCCCCGGCCAGGGAGGAGCCTGCAACCTAGGTACATGCCCTTGGTCAGAATTGAACCCAGACCCTGCAGTCAGCAGGCAGAGGCTCTATGCACTGAGCCAAACTGGCTAGGGCAGGATATGACATTTCTTAGCCCTCGAGCAGGGGACCTCGTTTTTTTCGCCAGGAGTGTGGTGGAAAAACCCTAAGTCACCTTCCTGGATTCTTATTACCCAAGTTACTAAGAATATTACCAGTGGCATACAGGGAGCTTAGCCAATGAGCGTTCAGAAAAGGTGTTTCCTCTGTAGTTCACACCAACTGCCTTCTCGGCCAGTGCCCAGGCCTAAAGCCTCGGGGCCTGGGCAGGGAACCCCCAGCTCTCTCCCACAGGCCCCTGCCCAGGCCTAAAGCCTCTGGCTGGGGCTTTAGGCCTGGGCAGGGGACCCCTAGCTCCCTCCGAACACCGGCTCGGCCCCTGCCCAGGCCTAACTCCTCTGGCCATGGTGTTAGGCCTGGGCAGGGGACTTCCAGCTCCCTCCAATCGTGGGCTCCGCCCCTGCCCAGGCCTAACGCCTCTGGCTGAGGCATTAGGCCTGCGGTAGGCCTGGGCAGGGGACCTCCAGCTCCCACTGATCGCCGGCTCCGCCTCTGCCCAGGCCTAACACCTCTGGCCAAGGCGTTAGGCCTGGGCAGGGGCCCCCTCGGCTCTGATCACAGGTTCAGGCCCTGCCCAGGAGCCCCCTGGCTCAGGCCCTTCCTAAGCTGCTCAGGGCCCACACAGGGCCTACCTCGGAGTGACCTGGGTGCCCGATGATGTTCCCGGGACCCAGACCTCTGGGCACCTACGTATGCAAATTAACCGACATCTTTGTTGGGTTAATTTGCATACTCTCCTGGTTGGCTGGTGAGCGTAGCGGAGCGACGGTCACTTTACATGTTTGTCTATTATTATGTAAGATAGCCATTCTGACGGGTGTGAGGTGATATCTCATTGTGGTTTTAATTTGCATTTTTCTGATGATTAAGAACCATCTTTTCATATGTCTATTAGCCATCTATATTTCCTCTTTGGAGAAATGTCTATTTAGGTCCTTTGCCTATTTTTAAATGAATTATTTGTTTTTTTAGTGTTGAGTTGTTCTGAGTTCTTTATAAATTTTGGATATTGCCTGACCAGCATAGATCAGTAGTTGAGCATCGACCTATAAACCAGGAGGTCACGGTTCGATTCCCGACCTGAATTGCAGGCTCGATCCTCAGTGGGGGGTGTGCAGGAGGCAACTCAATGATTCTCTCTAATCATTGATGTTTCTATCTCTCTCCCTCTCCCTTCTCTGAAATCAATAAAAATATATTTAAATTTAAATAAACAAATACATTTTGGATATTAACCTCTTATCGGCTGTATCAGTGGTGAGTAGCTTTTCCTATTCAGTGGTTTGTCTTTTCATTTTGTTGATGGGTTCCTTTGCCAAGCAAAAACCTTTTAGTTTGATATAATCCCCTTCTTTTGTTTCCCTTGCATGAGAAAAAATATTACTCAGAGAAACTAAGATATTATACATTTAGTTATCTGTTTGTTATCTGTATCTCCCCCACCAGAATGTAATCTGCATGAAGGCAAATATTGTGTTTTGTGGAGTGATATATTTTCAGCAGCAGGAAGAATACTTAATACACAATAAGGCTCTAAAAACAGTTGTTGATAATGAATTAGATATTTGCAAACTAATTTAAGTAATAATTGCTTTACTTTAGACATTAAAATTAATTGGTCTTTCTAAAATCTAACCTGCAGATGTGATAGGGAAGACTTAGAAAGATTATAGTATATTAAAAATTAATTTTGAAAGCTATTTCTTACTACTGGCTAGGCAATGGATTCCATTTTGTACCAATTTACCAGTAGTCAGAAAGTGACAGGAATAATAATAATACTTTGCTCTATAGTAGGGGTTAGTAACCTTTTTTTGTAAAGAGCCAAATAGTAAATGTTTTAGGCTTTGCAAAATATAGCTTTTGTTTTCTGCTAAACTAGCACAAAAGTAGCCATAAATAACACAAAACCAAATGAATGCAGCTATGTTCCAATAAACCTTTATTTACAATAACAAGGAGTGGACTGGATTTGGTACATAGGTCATAGTTTGCCAACCCCTGTTCTAAAATGTATTATTTTTTAAAAAGACTAAATGAAAACCAAATACTTTTACAGTTACCATTTATATCTAGAAACTGTAGATTATTTAACAGAAAAACTGAATATATTTATATTCAATGTTGACTATTGTTTCAAATATCTAATTGATATTCTGAAAAAATTACAAACAGACAAAATAAAATTAGTATAATCATCACAGTACCTGTGTTTACGCCTCCAGTTAAAATCCAGGCTCCAGTTGTAACTGCAGCTTTAATAAGACCCTTTCCAAGCAACTGCTTGATTCGTGGGTGAAGCTCAAATTTCTGCATGCCCCCATGTACAGAGATAACAAGTTTGGGTAATTCCATTTGCCATTCTTTAAGCAGAAGTTGCAGAATGACTTCAGTTTTGGTGTCATATGATAGTCTGACATACTAAAAAAGATTTTTAAAAAGACAAAATAATTGACTATGTTCATAGGTTTCATAATACAACATTACACAACTTTAGAAAACTTTTATTTTAATTAATTATAAAGTAGATTTCATAGGCTACTTTTAATATATTTACACCTTGAATAAGCAAGAGCAAATGATTTTAAAGTTGGAAAGCCATTTTGTACGAGCTATAGAAGTAGTGGCATTCTAATGTTTAAAATTTAAGATTAAGATATAGCCCTAGCCAGTTTGGCTCACTGGATAGAGCGTCGGCCTGGGGACTGAAGGGTCCCAGGTTCGATTCTGGTCAAGGGCATGTACCTTGGTTGCAGGCACATCCCCAGTAGGGGGTGTGCAGGAGGCAGCTGATCGATGCTTCTCTCTCATAGATGTTTCTAACTCTCTACCCCTCTCCCTTCCTCTCAGTAAAAAATCAATAAAATATATATATATATAAAAAGATTAAGATATAACTGTGTTACACTTCCTGCTTATATAAATTCATTTACTGTTCATCCAATTTACAAATTTATCCACAGTTTTTATTAGCTTGTTTAACTATGAGTATGCAGTGAATGAGAGGTATTAAGGCTAACTACAATGAGGGAAAAAGAAAAAGAAAGAGCCCTAACCAGTTTGGCTCAGTGGATAGAGCGTCAGCCTGCAGACTGAAGGGTCCCAGGTTCGATTCTGGTCAGGGGCGTGTGCCTTGATTGCAGGCACATCCCCAGTGGGGGGTGTGCAGGAGGCAGCTGATCGATGTTTCTCTCTCATCGATGCTTCTAACTCTCTCTCCCTCTCTGTAAAAAAAATCAATAAAATATATTTTAAAAAAAGAAAAAGAAAGAATGATGAAAATGGAGGCTTCTACAACTCTTGCTATTAAAAAAGCAAATACTACATTATCTATTTGAAAGTTTTGTCAATGATCAAGTCCATTTATAGTAGGACTGTGGCTATGCAGTAAAGTAAAAAAAATATTTTTAACCGTTTGAGTCCCAAGCAGCACGATGGCGCTGCTGAGATTTTATGTCGAGAAAACCCAGCACATTTCGAACATTGTGGACAACTGACGGTGCGTTACCGATTGTCGAAGTCGCGCGCTCAGATTTACTGACGCAAGTACATCACACAGCTCCTTTTGAGTCCCAAGCAGCGCCATCGCACTGCTTGGTATTTCTCGACATAAAATAAAACAAGCGCTATCACGCTGTTTGGGTCTTTTCGTACACATTTAGAGAAAGCGCGGTTGCGCCGTTTGGGATTCTTCGACAGTGTTTTTTCAATACCCCCTGGGACTCAAACGGTTAATATAAATGATGGTTTCCCTTGATGGAAGTAATTATAGATTTGATCCACAAATTACCGAAAATAATAAATTTTACTCAATATTCTTAGGTGTTCAGGTGGATTTACCAGTTTAATTTTTTTTAAATCATTCTATAGAAAATAAACCATCATATCCTCTGATTTAGATTTTAAAAATTATATTTCTCTTAAGTGACATCACAAAATTTACTTGCTATGACCACTCTACTTCATTCTCTTTGTCTAATGCACCTATATGATTCAGCTCATAAGAAATCTGAAACATTCAGATGTTGGAATAAAAAACACTTTTAAACATCTCTAAGAAAGGTTCTTTACAAAACAATATATTGCCCATTCCATTACAAATATCAAACACCAAGGGAAAAATATGCTAAAGTATCAGAATTCTTCAACACTGATTAAGATTCCAGAGTCCCTTAAGAATGATTTGAAAAAGATTTGTTCTATACTAAGTATTTCGGCATTAGTTTAATTTAACTCATTATTATAATTAATACAGTACATATAGTAGTGTTTGGAAAAGAGTCTAAAGCTAATTTTTTTAAAAAAAATTATGTTAAGAATAAATGAGGAACTCTACTTCTGGCAATGAACTAGATTGCTCTGGACCATCTCTGCCCCTGGATACTAGAAAAACTAAAACTAGGTAAGTAACATCTGTTTTGAGGCATCAGAGGGCTATCAACGCAATGAAAACTTGTGGGTTAAGGATCCATGAGAATGGGACGACCAATTGGCACTATTTTCCTGTCAAGAGAAGGAGGCAGGCAGAACAATGTAAAGAGTAAAATGTTGGTAGATCTAAATGAAAAACAATTATGTTTTGGGGTTTAAAATACACAAAGAAATAAAATTCATGCCAACAAAAAGCCCGTAAGCCATAAGGAAAGTAAATGCACTTACAAATGTTCCAAAGGATCTTGCATTGTCAGAAAGTAATATAGTACTAATTTATAATAGTAACAAGTTAAAAATGTATTCATAGTGTTTATAAAAATACTGTCAGCCCAGTTGGCGTGGCTCAGTGGTTAAACGTCAACCTATCAACCAGGAGGTCATGGTTTAATTCCCCAGTTGGGGCACATGCCCAGGTTGCGGACTCCATCCCCAGTGGGGAATGTGCAGGAAGCAGCCGATCAGTGATTCTCATCATTGATGTTTCTATCTCTCTCCTCCTCTCCCTTCCTCTATGAAATCAATTAAAAATATATTTTTTTAAAAAGAGAATATAAAAATAAAAATAATGTATAAATAACATGCTAATAAGGAGGAAAATAATAAAAAAATATTTAATCCAAAGACACAAGAAAAGGAAACAAAGAAAAAGTGAGACAGTAGACACTACTTTTTAAATTTTTGAAAAGAAACCCTTAAACATAAAGAAAGGTTAACAGTAAAATAAAAGAAAAAATTAGCTATGCTGATTACTGAAAAAAGCAGGCTTAGTCAACAAAACTGACAAAAAATAAAAGACATTTTATAATGATAAAAAGTTCAAGTCACCAAGGTATAACAATTATATATTTTACGCACTTCTAAAAAGAACTTAAAAATATGTAAAAGAATTACTGGGACTGATTTCCTGACATAGCATTATATAAACTGTCATATAACAAGAATATATTATTTAAATAACAACGTAAATGAAGTAAAGAAACCAAATATGTGACATACTTTAGCTCTGTAGGAATGAGAACCCCCTTGAAAATTAATGACTCCATAAGCATCCGTTGGGCTCTGTTCCGTATGCTTTTCCACAGACCATTCTTCTAATGCCTGATTAAAATGGTCATCCAATTTCACATCTGAGTATTTCATGGCAAGACTTGCAGTAAAACAAGCATGTTGCTTGACCAAGCGACCACAAAAACACCTAAAGAAAAACAATAAAATTAAAGACTTTAAAAAAAATTAGTCAATGAAAAACTGAATTAAGATGAATGAATCAAAGAGCAATACAAAAATAACTTGAGCTTTTGATTTTAATATAGCTAATACCAGTATCTTCACTATAGCACTGAAATAGTACAAATACATTAGTATATAATGATATATTCATCTAAATTCAGTGTGAGCTTCTACAAAATATAGTATAGTTATATAATAGGAATAGTATTCAAACACAGAAAGAAATGAACCACTAATAGACACAATAATATGATGTATCTCAAAATCATCATGCTGAATGAAAAAAGCTGGATGCCACCAAAGAGTGCATATTTATATGATACCATGTATACAGAATTCAAGAAAATACAAATTAATTTATATACCCAAGGATATGTTAAGAACTGCTACACAGCAGGTTATATAATTTCTAAAGTTCACAAAACACAGGCAATAGTTTGTGTTTCTATCAGAAAAAATCAAGAGATCTCATAATACGGGAGGTCTATAATATAATAGGGTCCTCAGGAGAGTAATGCCTATTAGAAAGGCTAACTAAGACCAAGACTACATATGCCCTGACAGAGTTTAAGAGCAAGACTTGAAAGGACCAAAGTTACTTAAGTGCATGCTAAAATAAGTCCAAAGCTAGTGGAATACAACAAAATCCAACACCCAAAACATAAAATTCACAGTGTGCAGCAACCATCAGAAAATACAAGGCAATCAAAAAAGCAGGAAAAAATATCACTAATGAAGACCCAGAAATTGTACAGAGGTAATGAAATTAGCAGAAAAAGACACTAAAACAGCCATTATAAATAAGTTCAAACTATTAAGAATATGTTTGGAAAAATTAGAGGAAAACATTAACAGGATGAGGGAGGAACTGGAAAGGTTTTCTTTTTAAAACTAGAGGTCTGGTGCACGAATTCATGCACCAGTGGGGTCTCTCGGCCTGGCCTGTGGAATCAGGTTGAAACCAGCTCTCCAACTTCCCCCAAGGGGTCCCGGATTGCAAGAGGGCACAGGCCAGGCTGAGGGACCCCACCGGTGCACAATCGAGGCCGGGGAGGAACCATAATCTCTTCCACTGTCAAGTATTCCCACATCCTGTTCTCTCTGCCTAAAATCACTCCCCATCCATCTTTACACAACTAATTCACATTTAACTTTAGAACTCTGCTCAGGTAGCTTCACTTGAGTTTCAAGCAACCTTACCTGATCTTTCACCTCCCAGGTCTGAGTAAAGTAACTCTCAAATATATAGCCTATAAGTCTTATCCCACTGTATTCTGATGTTTCTAATAGATTAGTTTTATTTTTAAAAATGTGTGCAATAGAGTTATGTTATTAAACTTACCTGACAAGTTGCTGACAAATTTGACATCCTGGAAGGCATCTATAAACAAGGTAAATTTATTACTTAAAGGGGAAAAGTTTTTATAGTTTAAACTAACCTATATAAAATCTATACAGAAGTATAAAACAAAGAAAAATTATATAGTTTATTTTTCAGTTGATATCATAGGTCATTTTTATACTTTACACATTCAAGTAACTACTTTTTTCAACTCACATGGTTTTCATATTTTTAAATACAAGTAGGTATAACATAAAACCCAGAAACTATAGGAGAAAAAACTGATAGATTTAATTATGTAAAAATACAACATTTCTACAAAAATGTGCCACTAATAGTCTTAAAACAAATTGAGAAAAATATTTGCGCCCTAACCAGTTTGGCTCAGTGGATAGAGCGTCGGCCTGCAGACTGAAGGGTCCCAGGTTCGATTCTGGTCAAGGGCATGTGCTTTGGTTGCGGGCACATCCCCAGTAGGGGGTGTTCAGGAGGCAGCTGATCGATGTTTCTAACTCTCTATCCCTCTCCCTTCCTCTCTGTAAAAAAATCAATAAAATATATTTTTAAAAAAATATTTGCAGACCAAAAGGTTAGTTTCCCTAATACATAGAGCTTCATCAAATCAATATAAAAAAGGAAAATATATGAACATATAATTCACACTAAAAACATACATATGAAAAGACATTTGACTAGAAAAAAATATTTTTAAAAACCTTTAAGATAATATTTTTATGAGAAGATAGAATATAGTAGTCCTATCTCTTGGGGGGTGTATACTAGTAAACTGATATAATCTCTACAAAGGGCAAGTTGGCAGTACTCATCAAAATAAAAAATGTAGACTTGTTCTCAAAATCTAATTCCAGTACTAAAAGTATACGCTAAAAAAATATCTGTAACACATGTAAAATGATTAATGGACAAGGTTTATTCATAACAGCTTTTTTTGCCTAACAGCAAAAAGAAAAACAGAGCAGCTAAAATGTCCATCAATTCAGGACTACTAAAACAAATTATGATACAGACATATAATTTAAAAGGATGGAACAATTAAGAACAAAGTGGTTATCATCAAGATAAACACAATAAACTAAACAATATGTATTTAAAGTAGAGAGGGAGGAGTAGAGAAACATCTACGTGGACATGCAAATACTATATTTCTGGAAGGTATTCCAAGAAATAGGCAATAATGGTTTCCTTAAGGAAGGGGAACTTAAAGGAGGCTTTCACTTACTAGTATAACTTTGGTACTTTATAAATCCATTTGTTAACCTATTCATATGAAATTAATTTTAAGCCCAACTAGCATGGCTCAGTGGTTAAGCACTGACCTATGAACCAGGAGGTCATAGTTCAATTACTGGTCAGGGCACATGTCCAGGTTGAGGGCTCCATCCCCAGTGTGGGGTGTGCAGGAGGCAAGGCAACCAATCAACGATTCTCTCTCATCTTGATGTTTCTCTCTCTCCCTCTGCCTTCCTCTCTGAAATCAACAAAAATACATATTTAAAAATTTAATTTTAAAATCAATTAGTGTAAAAAGAAATGACCAGTTGTGTTTATAAATTATGTCTTCTGTGAATTGCTATAGCCCAGGATACTTACTTAATAACAGCTTGAGATTCCTTTAACATCTAACGAGTACTTTTATTATTTTGATTGCAAAATGAAATTAACAATATTATAGGAAATAAATTAAGGATAATACAATCTATTTTTTAAATAAAGCAGTATCATAATTTTCTCTCAATGAAAGAATAATAGTGTTTTATTTTAGAACTGGCATACTGAACTATGGATATCTTAATTCTAAACCCCATCTCTATGAATTGTTATGGCTTTTGATATGTAAATTAGCAATACAATTTACATCTAAATTCCTAGAAGAGTCCAGAAGAAACAAAGGTGTTCTTACCTGTGAGGGTCTTTGGAACTTGGTATAATATATACACATTCCCTCTTGGTCAAAGTGCTTTCTATCCAGGATTTCTGGGACTGAAACAAAAAGTTTTAAAAGATGGTTTATAAATTAACCCACTAATTTTTTAAAAATATATTTTATTGATTTTTTTACAGAGAAGAAGGGAGAGGGATTGAGAGTTAGAACATCAGTGAGAGAGAAACACTGATCAGCTGCCTCCTGCACATCCCCTACTGGGGATGTGCCCGCAACCAAGGTATATGCCCTTGACCGGAATCAAACCTGAGACCTTTCAGTCCACAGGCCGATGCTCTATCCACTGAGCCAAACCAGTTAGGGCAACCCACTAATATTATAAGGAAAGAATGTAATTACAAATACATGAAAAGAAATAATTCCATACTATTTGTTTTTCAGTTTGCTAAATATTTATTACAAACTACATACTTCCTGATGACAGCACACCTAAAATATTAGAATCATCCCATTTGAGTCCAGTGTGATTTACATTACTATATCTACAGTGTATGCAGATACTGTTGCTTCAAATAAACAGAAAGGAGGAAAATTAAGTTTTAGATTCCTACTATGGGCCAAAAACCTCAAGACGGGCTGATGTAATCATTGAAAAGGCAATTAAAAGTGACTGTCAGATTTAACTAAAAAAATAAAACCTTTCGGTGGCTCTTTCTGGAGGATGCCCACCCTTTCTTCCCTCTTAGGCGTTCATCTTTACTTTTCTCTCCTAAACTCTAAGAGTCCTCAGAAAACATGCAACTAGGGGGACATTGGGCAGTGGTAACTCAAAACCTGTCCCCAAGGTTCCATTTTCTCTGACTTTTCAGTGTGCTAACAGCAGCCCCACCGTGGCTCACTTCTTTCCTTTAACAGTTCTAGGGAGCCAAAGCAGAGCATGCCTAGGTTCTCTCCTGTTGCTGCTTCTACCCTAAGCTCTTCCTTTATTTCACTGAGTGTGGCTCAGTTGGTTGGGCATCATCCCTTTTACGGAGAAGTAGCTGGTTCCATTCCTGGTCAGGGCACATGCCCAGGTTGCAGGCTCGATCCCCAGTAGAGGGCGTGCAAAAGGCAGCTGATGGATGCTTCTCTCTCATCACTGATATTTCTATCTCTTTCTCTCCCTCTCTATTCCTCTCTGAAATCAATAAAATAAAATAAATAAAAAATAATAGAATCCCATAATACCATAAGCCACACTTGGCACCAGCATCTTAGAAAAACAGATGGGGGGGGGGGGGGGTCACAGGTTGCTTACAAAGAAGTTCTGGGATCAACCATGCAGCAGAGCTCAAGTACAAGGTGACAAGATACACACTGAGAAGATACAGGATCTGCCTTACCTCATGCCCTTCAAAAGCCAATATTCCTCAATACAACCTCATAGACATAGCTTCCAAGGCCCCCACAAGGGATATGCCCAATTACAGGAGCCACCACATACACAGGAAAACTCAAAGCTATGACTTCCCTATTTCTAGATATTTAGTTTCACAACCCACATATAATTTACCCACGTCATAAAAAATGTTGCCTAAAAACATAGTTGAGTCCTGCCAGATGGCTCAGCTGGTTGGAGCATCATCCCATACACCTAAACATTGTGGGTTCGATTTCCAGTCAGGGAACATATCTAGGTTGTGAGTTCAATCCCCAACCGGAGCACATACTGGAGGCAACTGATAGGTATTTCTCCCTCACAGCGATCTCTCTCTCTCCCTCTCCCCCTCTCCTCTCCCTTCCTCTCTCTCTCTCTAAAATCAATATAAACATATCTCAGGTAAAGATTAAGAAACACAGCTGAGCCCTAGCTGGTTTGGCTCTGTGGATAGAGCGTCGGCCTGCAGACCAAGGGGTCCTGGGTTGGATTCCGGTCAAGGGTACATGCCTGGGGTTGTGGGCTCAATTCCCGGTGGGGAGGCGTGCAGGAAGCAGCCAATCAATGATTCTCTCTCATCATTGATATTTTCTATCTCTCTTTCCCTCTCTGAAATCAATAGAAATACACATAAAAAATTAAAAAAGAAAAAAAGAAACATAGCTTAGCCCTGGATGGGTGTTGGTTGGAGCATCGTGTGGACACACCAAGGTTTCAGGTTCCATCGCCAGTCAGGGCACATTCAAGAAGCAACCAATGGATGCATAAGTAGGTGAAACAAATCAATGATTCTTGCTCTCGCTGTTTCTCTCTCTCCCCTCCATTCCTCCTTCTCTCCCTCTGTCTCCAAAATCAATAAATAAAAATGTTAAAAATATATATATTTAGCCTTGTATCTCTTGTAAACCTTTGTCCAAAGTGCATATAACAAGAGATAACTTTAATTAGCAGATACAGCGTATTTGCCAGGCACTGTTCTAAATATTTTACATGCCCTGACCAGTTTGGCTCGCTGGATAGAGCGTCGGCCTGCGGACTGAAGGGTTCCAGGTTCGATTCCGGTCAAGGGCATGTACCTTGGTTGCAGGCACATCCCCAGTAGGGGGCGTGCAGGAGGCAGCTGATTGATGTTTCTCTCTCATCGATGTTTCTGACTCTCTATTCCTCTCCCTTCCTCTCTGTAAAAATCAATAAAATATATTTTTTAAAATAAATAAATAAATATTTTACATGCATCAACTTATTCTATATTCACAATAATCCTATAAGTTGGGTACAATTAGTATTCCCACATTACAGATGCAAAGACTTAGTTAGTTAGATGTGAAAGTTAGGGAATTGCCCAAAGTCACACAGCTAATAGTTTGCCCTGGCTCCAAAGCCTTTACTGACATTTTAAGAGAAATTTAGATATGCATTTCAAAATCACTTCATATGCTCTAAATAAGCCACCTTTCTTACATTTTTTATAAAATCTATAAGTAGAAATAGGTTAATGATTTCCAAAAGAGAAATTTCTATGTGATCATTCTGTATAAAAATGTTCTGAATTTGGCCCTAGCTGGTTTGGCTCAGTGGATAGAGCGTTGGACTGTGGCCTGGAAGGTCCCAGGTTCGATTCCGGTCAAGGGCACATGCTTGGGTTGCGGGCTTGATCCCCAGTAGGGGGCGTGCAGGAGGCAGCCAATCAATGATACTCTCTCATCATTGATGTTTCTATCTCTCTCCCCCTCTCCCTTCCTCTCTGAAATCAATTTTTAAAAAAGTATTTAAAAAATGTTCTGAATTTGGAAAAACACAAAAAGAACAGAGGGGTTAACTAACTCTCCTAAAAGGTATTGCTAATTACTAACTACTGCTAACCAGTATTAGTTTTTCTCCATTTTTTTCTCTTATTTGGCTCCTCATCAATAGCCTGCCTGAAGCAACTCTATGGTTAATCAAATCAGGGTGAAGATAGGGGTGGAGGAATTAGACCAACAGATTTCAAAATGACTGCTCTATTGCAGTTAAATCTAAATGCCAGTTTGAAAAACTGTGGATATTTGTTAATTGAAAAATTCATAAAAATAAATTACAGGTATATACTTTTCATAGCTTTGCCTTCCTACTAAATGCAAATGAAAATATTTTCATTTACATTTTTATTTAAGAGAGTTATATATGGAAGAAAAATAAAACCCAAGTAGCATTTAACATAAATGATCAGAATTCTCTTTAAGACAATTAATCTGGTAGAGAGACAAGTAAAAGTAAACTAGAGCCACCACAGTCTTTTGGGGAGGGGCAATGAGGGCATGGACTAGTAAGAAATGAATACATGACTTGGGGTGGTGAACAGATGATGTATTGTAGATTTTGCACTCGAAACCTGTATAATTTTGTTAACCAGTATCCCCCCCCCCCAATAAATTCAATAAAAAGTAAAAAAATAAAAGAGAAATGAATACAATAGGTAGTTTTCAAATTCTTTAGTTTAACACAATGCCTTATAAAAAATAAACACTACAGATTGATTATTAAGATCATCCTGGTTTCTCATCTTACCTTCAAATTCAACTCTACAGTTATTTCCAACAATATGTGCAACTTATTGGGGCTCAAATGAACACCTTTCCCCTTAAACTGATTCACCTTCAATATTCCCACTTCTTAAGAAAAGTATGGCCATCCTCTAAAGGGGGAATCAGCAAACTTTTTCTATAAAGGGTCAGAAGGTAATAGGGTTTCTGGACCATATACGGTCCCTGTTACATATTCTTTGTTCTGTTTTTTAAACCTTAAAAAAAGTAAGACCCATTTTTAGCTCAAGGCCTTGGCCAGACATGGCCCACATGGCATAGTCAGTCAACCCATGCTCTAAATCCCTTAAAAGCATGGGTCTTTCCCGTTACCACTGAGTCAATTCAATCCAACAAGCATTTGCCAAGTCCTTCAGATTCTTCACCTATGCTGTTTCTTGGGCACTAATGTCCCTTCTACCCAATTCTACAATCCCAATAAATCCTTGTATTAAGAGCCGCTTTTCTCATTTGGGTGTACATTAACAAAGTTATCTTTCCTGCAAGACTTTCAATAGAAAAAACATTTAAATAAGCCTAATGGGGGACCCTTTCCCCCTCCCCACGTGGGAGTCGGTTCTGTGGGACTCTTTCCCTCTCCCCACGTGGGAGTCTGTACTTGTTCTTCAATAAATCTCCACCTTTGTTATACTAAATAAATAAATAAATAAGCTTAATGGATGTAACTGCAAAACCTCAACAATCACTGAGCAAAAAATCTAGTGTTTGAGTATGTACAACTAGCTTTTTTCCAGAAATAAGTCTTTCCCAATCCAAGATGCTGTACTCACTTTTAGTACTCATTTTTGTCAGTATTTTATGATAAAATATAAAACTACTCAAAACACGGATGTTGTTGGATTTCAAACCTAGATCAAATCTTGTTCACAAGTTTCATTTTATCATTCTCGTTTTAAACAGTCAGTACTACCTTTTTTACAACCTCAAACCTCCCATGGTAGTTTTAATTGAAAAATCCATCCAAAACTTTAGATGTCACTTTGCTTAAGTCACTTAAATCATGTCACTCCAATGCTCACAAATTTTAACCAAGTTTATTACCATGTTTCAAGATTATTTCCTACAGCTTTCCCTAATCCTTAATTATTCATTAATTTTATTTCAAAAACTACAGCCTCTCATTTTGTTTGTGTAACTGCCAACTATAAATATATTCTCCCTACACACAACATTCTTGTTATTTACAGCCTTCATTTGTTACATTAGTATTGGCTTCAGGTACCTGATAAGTCACATACCCCAGCTAAGAGTTGTAAATCCTTCTCAATGATAGGTTTCTACAATTTTTGATTTTCTGAGTTTGTGCTCTACTATCATTACCCAATTAAATGTACCCTGAATTATATATACACATATAAATTCCTAAATTTATACGCCTCCTTTGGCTAGGCTGCATTACTGAATTTTACCAACAGATGGCACACTACAAACACAAATCTGAAAATTTCTAAACTTAAATGTTCTAGTAAAACTAATTATAATCATAAAATGTTAGCACAAGAGAGAAAACTTAGTCAACTTCAGTAGTTAAAGAAATGCTGGAGTCAGATTAACCCAAGTTAGAATTCTAGGTCTGTTGTTCAGTATCTATGCAACCTTAAGCAAATTTCTGAAATGTGTTTATCTGTAAACTAGAATAATAGTACCTAACTACAAATGTTGCTCTGAAGATTAAACAAAATAATCCATGCAAGATGTTTTAGCACACCTGGCAGCACATAATTAAATTCCCAATAATGCCTCAAAATTTCATATATTATAAATTCTTCCTATTAGGAATAGGCACACATACATTATAAATAACCCTCTAACGACATCCTACTCTCCAAACAAATCAATACCAGCACACCCTTCGTGCCTAAATGCTAATGGAAAAAACTAGGGGGCGGGGAATAAAAAATTGCTTTAAAATTCTACTTCTCGCCGAAACCGGTTTGGCTCAGTGGATAGAGCGTCGGCCTGAGGACTGAAAGGTCCCAGGTTCGATTCCGGTCAAGGGCATGGACTGCGGGCACATCCCCAGTAGGAGATGTGCAGGAGGCAGCTGATGGATGTTTCTCTCTCATCGATGTTTCTAACTCTCTATCTCTCTCCCTTCCTCTCTGTAAAAAAATCAATAAAATATATTTTTTTAAAAAAAATAAAATTCTACTTCAAAGTAACACGTGGAAATATATATATATATATATTTTTTTTTTTTCCCCAAAGTTCTGTATGGGAATTTGGAGGCTGGCCAGTGGTAAATTATGTCCAATGAGACAACACTAGACCAGTACTATGATCCCAACTTACTCTTTGGCTGCATGATGTTTGTGTGGATAGCAAGATCTGAATGCAAAACACAGACAGACACTGCTATCAGACACAGATGAAAACTATGCACACATTACATCAGCCATGGAAATATATTTTTACAACTAAATACACTCTATGACTCTGTATTAACATTAGAAAGGCGCACCCACATATGAAAGTTCTATGGGACTAACCTTCCCACGGACAACCATAAACTCTGGACAACATAAAATTTTTAAAATGACTACTTAGCGGCACTGAGAGCAACCAAAAGAAGGCAGTAATTGGATGGGATCCATATGTGAAAAAAAGTAACAGCACAAAGTGAGTTTCCCATTATTTTAAGTTTTTCTGCACGAAGACAGGACCCACTCACATCTACTGAACAGCTAAAACTCCAACAGAAATCCCAGTTTTATTGGCTTGAAGAACCAGAATACCAAACTCAAGATGACAACAGCAGCTGGAATGTGGTGGGGAAAAAATCCTTCAAAATAGTCACAGAAAGGGAACCCTAAATGCTTCATATTAACTGCTCAAATCTCTGGCTGACCCATTAAGTACATATATATATGGCAGACTCCAAGCAATCCAATCTAAACTAATAAAAGCCCAGGTGGTCATCCCACCCTCGCGTGACGCCGCCACAATATGGCCGCGCACACAGTGGAGGCAGGGCCTGGTGGCCACTCCGTGCAGTGAGGCCTGGGGGTCCCACGGTTCCCCATGGCGTGGAGGCGCTGCCGCCTCACACGGAGGCCAGTCACGGCAGGGGAGGGCAGTTGTGGGCGATCAGGCCGGCAGAGGAGAGCTGTTGTGGGCAATCGGGCCGGCAGGGGAGGGCAGTTGGGGGTGATCTGGCTGGCAGGCAGGCGAACGATTAAGAGCCAGCAATCCCAGATTGTGAGAGGGATGTCTGCCGGTTTAGGACATCCCCTGAAGGGTCTCAGATTGGAGAGGGTGCAGGCTGGGCTGAGGGACACCCCACCCCATGCACAAATTTCGTGCATCGGGCCACTAGTTAAGAATAAAACAACTGCACAGCTGATATGGCTCAATGGTTGAACATCAACCTATGAACCAGAATGTCACAGTTTGATTCCTGATCAAGGCACATGCCCTGGTTGCGGACTCAATCCCCAATAAGGGGTGTGCAGGAGGTAGTCGATCAATGATTCTCATCATTGATGTTTCTATCCCTCTCTAAAATCAATAAAAATATATTTTTTTAAAGAATAAAACAACTGAGCAGATATTTTTGCTGCCCTCTGAAGGAGACAGAGTTTAGAATTTGAGTACAGTCAAGTTAATCCACTGTCTTATTCTATTCAGACTGCCATAACAAATACCATACGATTGGGTGACATAAACAACCAAATTTAATTTTTTTCACAGTTCTAGAGACTGGAATTCAAGATCAAGGTGCCAGCAGGGTTAGTGTCTGGTGAGTGCGCTCTACCTGGGTTGCAAACAGCTGTCCTTTCACTTGTGTCCTCACGTGGTGAACAGAGAGAGCAAGTTCTCTCGTGTCTTATAAGGGCCATACCTTCATGACCTCATCAAATCATAATTACCTTCCAAAGGCCCCATCTCCAAATACCATCACATTGGGAGTTAATTCTGGGGGTGGGGGGGACAATAGTTAATTTGGGGGGATGACACAAGCATTCAGTTCATAGCAACTACTTTAACAGAACCCACAGTCTCAAGGTTACATTCACAACATCTATTGCACAATCTAAAATAACTAGATTAAAGAAAAAAAAACAGGAAAATGTGACCCATACTCAAAAGAGAGGGCAATCAAATTAAAAAGGAGTTTGCCTACTAATAAAATGCATATACTTAAAAAATTAAACACTACAGACCTAGAAACTTCAAGTTATGTGATAAATCTGTACATAGGTCAACATGCCTGCCAACAATGGCACAATGACAAAGAAAAATTAAGGCTAGCCCAGAGTAAAATGTTGAAATATGTAGGCACTGTCTAACTTCCTCTTCCAGAGTCCAATTTATTTGACTATCTGGCACTCTTACAAGCCCTTATTCTGAAGTTCTGCACTTACTCTTAATTGGCTGCCGACTACTTAACTACTAACTTGAAATTATTAATAATTCAGATGTGAATCCTCTGATAGGGTTTTAAAGACACTGTTGAAAAGCCTCTGTGGAATGACAAAGAGTTGGTAAAAGTTTTGTACATTAAAAAATTAAACTAAGTTAAATTCAGAGCCTTGACTATGTTTGTAAAGAGAGTCCTACTATATCGAATCTTATTTTCTGTTTGTTCTACTTTCCTGCTGATCATACAGTAGTTGTTTCCTTAACTGTTTAACAGCCCAATATGGCCTCAGATTTGTGGAATAGAAAATAGAAGTGTAGCCCTAACTGGTTTGGCTCAGTGGATAGAGCGTCAGCCTGCAGACTCAAGGGTCTCAGGTTCGATCCGGTCAAGGGCATGTACCCTGGTTGCGGGCACATCCCCAGTAGGGAGTGTGCAGGAGGCAGCTGATCGATGTTTCTAACTCTCTATCCCTCTCCCTTCCTCCCTGTAAAAAATCAATAAAATATATTTAAAAAAAGAAAATAGAAGTGTAAGCAACTGCCATCCTAGCATACCATGGAGTCCAAGATATTAAATAATTGAAGACTAGACACAGTCTAAAAAATGGCCAAGCTCAATTTAGTTCAAACAGTAGTTTTTTTCCTCAGGTATTCTAGAGAAATTCTTAGCTAGACTAATTCTTTTTTTTTTTTTTAATATATTTTTTACTAGAGCCCTGGTGGACGAATTCATGCATGGGTGGGGTCTGGCCAGCCCACCCCGATGGGGGCTGATTGGGCTGGGCTGGTGGGGGGAAGGGGCCGAGGGAGCTTGGCCACTGGCCCCGCCCCCGATCGGGGCTGGGCCGGCCCAAGGGGGGGGGGAGCTGCCGGAGCTTGGCCGACCCGCCCCCAATGAAGATGAGGGAGCCGGTCGGGGGCAGGGCCACCCAGGGGGAGGGGCCGCGGGCAGTTGGCTGGACGGCCCTGCCCCTGATCAGAGTAGGGGGGCTGATCAGGGGCGGAGCTGGCCAGGGGAAGGGACTGTGGGCCGATCGCAGTGGTGGAGGCCCATTGGAGGCAGGGCTGGCCGAGGGGAGGGGTTGCAGGAGGTTGGCTCGCTGGCTCTACCCAATTGGGCTGGTTTGCTGGCCAGAGTGGGCGTCATAGCAAGCGGTCGTTCTGGTCATTACAGCGTTCCGATTGCTGGCTTTTTATATATATACATTATTATAATCTTCACCCAAGGATATGTTATTGATTTTTAAAGAGAAAGGAAGGGGGAGAGAGAGAAACATCAATATGAGAAACACTGATTGGTTGCCTCTCGTACACACCCTGATTGGGGATCAAACCCACAACCAAGGTAAGTGCACTAATTCAGGAATTGACCCTGTAACTTTCTGGTGTACAGGATGATGCTCCAGCCAACTGAGCCACCCAGCCAGGGCAACACTCAACATTATTAGTAACCAAGGACTTGCAAATTAAAGCAATGAAGAACTTCTTCACATTCATGAGTCTGGCAAAATAAAATAACCTAATCAACTAAATGTTAGCAAAGTTTTAAAAATGGGGACTCTTATACTTCTACTAGAGGCCCGGTGCACGAAATCCATGTATGGGTAGGGTCCCTAGGCCTGGCCAGTGATCAGGGCCAATCGGGGCCATCTGGCTGCCACCTGGAGCCTCCCTTCACCAGCTGCCAGCCAGGGCCTTCCTTCGTTCCATGCTGACCCCTAGTGGTCAGTGCACGTCGTAGTGAGTGATAGAACTCCCAGTCTCCTGGTTGAACTCCCCCAGGGACACTTTGCATATTAGCCATATATATATATATATATATATATATATATATATATATATATATATATATAGATTAGTGCACAAAATTCGTGTGGGGGGGGGTCCCCTCAGCCCAGCCTGCACCTTCTCCAATCCGGGACCCCTTGGGGGATGTCCAACTGCTGGTTTAGGCCCGATCGACATCCCTCTCGCAATCTGGGACCGCTGGCTCCTAACCGTTCGCCTGCCTGCCTGCCTGATCGCCCCTAACCCCTCTGCCTGCCTGATTGCCCCTAACTACTCCCCGGCCGGCCTGATTGCCCCTAACTGCTCCCCTGCCAGCCTGATCACCCCTAACTGCTCCCCTGCTGACCTGGTCACCCCCTAACTGCCTCTGCCTTGGCCCCTCACCTGGGACCCAGGTTTCCCTCCCTCTGGCCAGCCGCAGGACTGGGAACCTGGAACAGCCACAGGCCCAAGGAACTGCGGGCGGCTTCGCCTGGGCCGGCCGCAGCTGCAGGCGCCCCAGACCGTGGGCGGCTTCTCCCAGGCCGGCCACAGCCGCCTGGGACCAGGGGTGGCTTCACCCAGGCCTGGCTTTGTCAGGAAGGACATCTGGTCTAATTAGGATATTACCCTTTTATTAGTATAGATAGGGAGTGTAAAATACACTACTACTTTGGTCAACACATGGGCAGTATCTATAAAGTTGAAAATATACCTACCCTTTGATCCAGCAATTCTACTTCTGGATATAGACATCCTAGAAAAATGCTCACAATTGTACATAAGTTGGTACATATAAGAACGTTGCATCATTATTTGTAAAGAACTGGAAGCTACCTAAATGCCCAATAACAGTAAAATGGACAATGTATAACCTATTCATATAACAGAATAATATACAACCATTAGAAGGGATAAACTAGACATTACATGTACCAACATGTATAAATCTCCTAAATCTAAAGTTTAACAAAAATAAAAACAAGGCCCATAAAAAGATGTACATAATTCCATATATATAAAAATAGAAATACCAAGAAAACTATTATATATTATAAACATGGTGGGGCAAAAGTAGGTTTAGTTATTAGTACACAAAACACAAAATTTATTCTTATGTTATTATTTATTAGTTATTGTATTATTTTCCATACGAACAACTATAGACCTACTTTTGCCCCACCCTATATACTCTATGTGACAATACTATAAAAGCATGCAAAGGAACAGTAAAGACTAAAGTAGTGTTGTCTGCAGAAGTGGAAAGTAAAATGGAATTTTGATGGGATACATAGGAGGGTTCAATTTTATTTGTAATTTTTTATTCCTTAAGCTGGGTAGTAGGTACATGTATGTCTGCTATATTATGATCTATCAACTTTTATATATCTGAAATCCATACCAAAAACACAATTACCAAATAACTCCAATTATATACATTAATTTCAAAATGTTATGTACTTGCAGTCAAATAGTGCAATTTAAATTCTTCATTTTTAAAAAATATATTTTATTGATTTTTTACAGAGAGGAAGGGATAGAGAGTTAGAAACATCAATGAGAGAGAAACATTGATCAGCTGCCTCCTGCACACCCCCTACTGGGAAGTGTGCCCGCAACCAAGGTACATGCCCTTGACTGGAATCGAACCTGGGACCTTTCAGTCCACAGGCCGATGCTCTATCCACTGAGCCAAACCAGTTAGGGCTAAATTCTTCACTTTTATTCCCATCTTTGCTAAAATATTTTCCCCAAAGCAACAGAATCTGTTGAATTAAATGAATCCATCACATATATCTAATTCAATGCAACTGTTGTTTTGAATCAATTAAAACCTAATACAACTGTTGATGTTTTCAGATGATGCTACAAAAAAATCTGAAAAAGAAATCTAAAGAAAATATTATTAGGACATTCTCTATTACAAAGCTTGAGCATTTATATTGTGAGTAAAATATATCAATCTACTGTCTATCCCTTAACATGATGATCAATTTCGTTGATACATTCATGATAGGTTTCTATGGTTTTTATTGAAAAGTACCCATCACAGCCCTAGCCGGTTTGTGGATACAGCATCAGCACGCAGACTGAAGGGTCCTGGGTTAGATTCTGGTCAAGGGCATGTACCATGGTTGCAAGGGCATGTACTCTGGCCCAATGGCAGAGCACGTGCAGGATACAATCAATCAATGTGTCTCATATCAATGTTTCTCTCCCCCCATCCTTTCCACTCTCTCTAAAAATCAATGGAAAAATATCCTCGGGTTAGGATTAAAAAAAAAAGGAATACCCACCACAAAAATCTATTTAATTTCATTAGTGACTTTTCCAATCTACTAAAGATCTATTCAGACTAATGTCTCTGCACTTTGTCAAAATACAATGTATACAACTGATTTGTGAAATAACCTATCCTAAGGTTATTACATACACATTTGGCAACAAATAAAATTCTTCTAGGTTTTATAGCATTTGAAGGTATGGTATAATTTTTTTAAGGTAACACATTTTCTAGTGACGTTAACATTTTTACTTAACGTAACACCTATCATCTGAGATCTTACAAATATACATATACTTGCCCCAGAATACCAAAGACCCTTCTCCCAGTTTTGTAATTTGGCAAGTCAACACCTACTCTACCACTTATTAGCCTTATGACCTTTGGTTGTCTGTTCCTTATATAAATAATAAGGGGAAAACAGTGAAGTAATTCATAGAGATTTCTTGAGAGTACTATATGCAATTGACATATGTAAAGAATTAAGAGCAATGGCCACAACTAAATGTTAATGTTACCTAATATGATGAAAATTTGTCTAAAGTCTATTACTCTTCTTAGTCAAAAGTACCTTCTGGGTATTGAGTAAGGTCAATTATACTCAAGACAAGGAAGACCATTGATTCACATACTAAAGGGCAATTTACAGCCCTATATTTCTAGACTAGTTAATGCTTCCCCAGTCTCCTCCTCATAGTAATAGTCTGTTTCTCAAGGTAACTTTCCTTCTATCATTCCCATTCCCAATTGTCAGAGGAAAGTAGGTAAGCAAGCCTACTAAATTTCATTTTGTACGTATTTTTCAATCAATGAACTCTGGGCTCACGGTTGTTCTATTCCTGAAAACGGCTTAACTCAAAAGCTTTTCTTCTTTTTTCTTTCCACAAAGAGCTGGGTTACCAAAGGTTGAAGTTTCCAGAAGTCTGGCAGCTGGATAGTTGAGGTATTACATTATTAACATGTTTTAATGATGCAAAGATGGACAAATTGTGTTTCACAGACTTTAATCCTAGTATTGCTCCTCAGGTTAAGCAGAGGAAAAATTATCAGCAGCCTTTTACAGTCAGAGAGTTTAAAAGTGATGTTCACAAAGGAATGTGACTTGGAAAAGATGCTTAGATGAAGAGCTAAGTCTACCAACTTCAAAGAATTATTTACCTCCATACACCTAAATTTCTTTTTTTTTTTTAATATATTTTATTGATTTTTTACAGAGAGGAAGGGAGAGAGAGAGAGAGTTAGAAACATCGATGAGAGAGAAACATCGATCAGCCGCCTCCTGCACATCTCCTACTGGGGATGTGCCCGCAACCCAGGTACATGCCCTTGACCGGAATCGAACCTGGGACCCTTGAGTCCGCAGGCCGACGCTCTATCCACTGAGCCAAACCGGTTTCGGCAATACACCTAAATTTCTTTAACAAGGTTCTAAAACACTTCAATGGTCAGGAAGCTAATCACACATTCCCCAAAAAGATCAGACCAATTCTCTATATCCAAGATGAACTGACCCAAGGGTCAACAAAATATTAAAAGTACTAATTTAATTCAAGTTAGAACCAGTCATTTTTTATAAAGATAAACTAGAATATGTCTAATTCTCCAAGTCAAACATTTCACTCATATTCAACTAATCTAATAATTTCAACAGTGACACACATAAGTTCTTTTATATAAATTCACATAAATGACTCAGTTCAAATCCCCATAGACAGCCATAAGATGCCCATATCCTAAACTAATCTTAACCTCTCTGAATTTTGCCTCCAGGTGCCAAACTTAAAACAGGCATTTAAGGAGCAGTCACTTAAAATAAAAAAATTATAACCGCCCTGGCTGGTGTGGCTCAGTTGGAGCGTCATCCCATATACCAAAAAATGGCAGGTTTGATTCCTAGGCAAGGCACATACCCAGGTTGCAGATTTGAACCCTGGTCGGGGCATGTGTGGGAGGCAACGGATTGATGTTTCTCTTCTCTCTCACATCGATGTTTCTCTTTCTCTTTCTCCCTTCTCCTCTCAAAAACCAATTTTAAAAAATTATAACAGATATAGTTATATCAGTAATCATCAATGGTTACTACGAAAACTATTATGTGAATGTATGACAGTGAACTTCACAACTGAAAGATCAGGTGGCTGACAACATGAACCTAATGGTCAACCTTACATCAAAAAAAGGAAAACAGCCCTAGCTGGTTTGACTCAGTGGATAGAGCATCGGCCTGCAAACCAAAGGGTCCCGGGTTCCATTCCGGTCAAGGGCACATACCTCTGTTACAAACTACTCCCTAGCCCAGGCCCTGGCAACCAATCGATGTGTTTCTCTTACATGGATGTTTCTCTGTCTTTCCCTCTCTCTTCCACTCTCTCTAGAAATCAATGGAAAAATATTCTTGGGTGAGGATTTAAAAAAAAAAAAAGGAAAATAACCAGACATGTGCCTCAAAGTACACAGCACTACCTGTGAAGTATTCTTGCCAAAATATCAAACTAGAATCTGACTGAGTCTCCAGAATAACCACTAGTTAACAGGAAATACAGAGGAGAAAAGGACATGTTACATGACACTACATGGATGCAGTCAACAAAATTCAAACTGTGGGAATTTCTAAAGGGCAAATGATCTAGATTTTGTTCATTAAATAAATGGTAAATGACAAGACAAAAAAAGACGTATTTATCAACAAATGTTGTGTGGAATTCTTTGGATCCTGATTCAACAAACTTACTGAAAAAAAAAACATAAGACAATCAGAGAAATATGCTGAATATTTAATGATATTAAAGAATTATTCATTGTTTAGATGTGTTAATAATACTTCGGATGTGTTAAGAGTCCTTATCTTCTTAGAGATACATGCAATGAACTATTTATAGATGAAATATATCTAGGATTTGCTTTTGAATTACAGTTGATCCCCTTATCTGCAGCTTTGCTTTCATTTCAGATACCCAAGGTCAATCGTGATCAGAAAATACTAAATAGAAAATTCAAAAAATAAACAATTCATAAGTTTTAAATTGCATGCCATTCTGAGTAGCATGCTGAAATTGCTCAACATCCTGCTCCATCCTTTCCAGGACTTGAATCATCCCTTCGTCCATCATATCCATACTGTATATGCCACCTGCCCGTTAGTCGTAGCCTTCTCAGTTATCAGACTGTGTGTGTGTGTGTGTGTGGGGGGGAGGGGGGGGGACCGACCATATTCACATAATCTTTATAACAGTACATTGTTATAATGTTCTATTGTATTAGTTATTATTGTTAATCTCTTACTGTGCCTAATTTATAAATTAAACTTTATCATAGATGTATGTATAGGAAAAAACATAGCAGAGAGTTCAGTACTATTCACAGTATCAGGCATCTAGTGGGGGTCGTGAACACATCCCTGGAGGATAAGAGGAAATTACTATATCCAGTGAAGGGGAAGTGGGAAGGATAATAGAAAAAACAAAATTCATGTTTCCAACTGTTGAAACTGATCATGGGTATGGTGATTAATTTTACTATTTTATCTTTGTATATTTGAAATCTCCCATATTAGAATGTTACCGAGAGAGAATATCATAGCACTAGATCAAAAATATCTACCATTAGTAGAGTTCTCACACAAATTTTACAGGTGCTTGATTCAATAGATCTTTACTTAAAAATCAAAAGCTAAAATGCACATTTTAGCCGTAGCTGGTTTGGTTCAGTGGATAGAGAGTCAGCCTGCAAACTAAAGGGTACCGGGTTCAATTCCGGTCAAGGGCACATGCCCGGGTTGCAGGCTTGATTCTCCAGTAAGGGACATGCAGAAGGCAGCCAATCAATTATTCTCTTTCATCATTGATGTTTCTATCTCTCTCTCTCTCTCCCTCTCCTTTATAAAAAATAAATAAATATGCCAAAACCGGTTTGGCTCAGTGGATAGAGCGTCAGCCTGCGGACTGAAAGGTCCCAGGTTCGATTCCGGTCAAGGTCATGTACCTGGGTTGCGGGCACATCCCCAGTAGGAGATGTGCAGGAGGCAGCTGATCGATGTTTCTCTCTCATCGATGTTTCTAACTCTCTATCTCTCTCCCTTCCTCTCTGTAAAAAATTAATAAAATATATTAAAAAAAGAAAATAAATATAATAAAATGCACATTTTAAGTATTGCCTTAAGTATTACATTTGCACATATTAAATTATGACTTCAACTATTACATGTTTTCATTTTGTCTGGTTCTTATTATTGACATTTGCCAACACACACAGGCACACACATTACTCCACAAAAGTAACCAAGTTTTGAATATTCTAACTCCTAAACATCTCAACCTGTTTCTTCTTTTTTAAAAAAATATATATATATATATATATTTTATTGATATTTTACAGAGAGGAAGGGGAAGGGATAGAGAGTTAGAAACATTGATGAGAGAGAAACATCGATCAGCTGCCTCCTGCACATTCCCTACTGGGTATGTGCCCGCAACCAAGGTACATGCCCTTGACCGGAATCGAACCTGGGACCCTTGAGTCTGCAGGCCGACGCTCTATCCACTGAGCCAAACCGGTTAGAGCAACCTGTTTCTTCTTTTCTTCAATTCAAGCTCTCAATATTTTGGTCAGTTTTGCTATAGACTCCTATTTATGGGTCTCTCTTTTCAGTTTTAGCATACCAATTTATCCTATATGTTGTTTCCGTAAATGGACCCTCAATATCTCCAGAATAAAATCCAAACTCCTTTGCATGACATACACTGCCCTCAAAAATCTATCTGGTCCTTGCCTATTTTAATAGCACTCTCATCAGTACTCCGTATCATCCCATACTCCACTCATTCTAAAATATGTACAAGCATATCTAATTTCACTGTACTTGCCTTACTGCACTCCGCAAATACTGCCTTGTTTGTTTGTTTTTACAAACTGAAGGTAAGACCCTTCAACAGCAAAAGACTATAAGATGATGGCAAGCATTTTTTAGCAATCAAGTATTTTTAAAGTATGTACATTTTTTAGATGTAATGCTATCACATACTCAACAGACTACAGTATAGTGTTAACATAACTTTTATATGCACTGGAAAACCAAAATGTTTGTGTGACTTGCTGTACTGCAATACTCACTTTATTACGGTGGCCTGGAACAGAACCCAAAATATCTCCAAGGTATGCCTGTACAGTACCTATTTACTAGTTCCCAGAATAAATTAAGATGCTCGTCTTTTCTAAAGTTCAGTTCCTTAGAGTAAAATCACCAATTTAATGCCCCTTCTAACTCTAGGTTAATTCTAATTCCTACTAACTCTAGAAGACTCATTTCTACTATCAGCAGCTTTGCAATCCTACTGACATCCTTTTTCCTCTCCCTGATTACCCTATACTTTCACAGAATCTATGCAATAGTATTCTTGTTTTTTGCATATTAAGTATCACTGTGCCTGCAACATAGTAGACACTAAATGTTTGTTTTATGAAGTAATATATGCATCTTCCATTGATGACAAGTAGATCTTTTATAAATAACTAGGATGTAAGCTGTTTGAAAGTGGGAAACTTGTCTAACACATCTATGCCATTCCAGGGCCTATCACCGTGCTTGGAATATATTAAAAACTAAATAAGTGATTGCCAGATGAATAACACAAATATTTCCAGCAGACATAGTAGATAATTTTGTACAAAATTTAAAATTTGATCCTCCTCTAGTTTAAACTTGTATTTATTGGTATTTAATTTGTTTTATATTGTTTTTTTAAATATATTTTTATCAATTTCAGAGAGGAAGGGAGAGGGAGAGAGAGAAACTCAATGATGAGAGAGAATCATCAATCCGTTGCCTCATGCACCCGCCTTACCCTGGATCGAGCCTGCAACCCGGGCATGTGCCCTGACTGGGAATCAAATCATGACCTCCTAGTTCATGCATAAGTGGACGCTCAACCACTGAACCACACCAGTCGGGCTGTTTGTATTGTTTTTTTGGCCAGTTGACTGATTCGTTTTAAAAATGGAGAATTTTTCTGCATGCTTTCTTTTAGTGTCCAAGAAACTAATTACCAGAAGCAAATGCCTTACATAAGAGTTTACAATACGAATTATACAGTGCTGACCTAAAAGTTGAGGAGACTCAACATTTTGTCATTATTGGAGATCCTCCTCAGTTTTAGGTTTCACTAAGGTTTCACTATAATTTACATTGGAATAAAGAAAATCACAACTCAATAACAGTCAGGACTCAAACAATGTAAAGAACAAAATCACACTCAATTTCAAATTTTAAAGTAAGAATTTCTCCCCTTTAGAATCAACAGGACTGCTAACAGCATGTACAACTAAATACTGAGTTCTTACTATGTGCCACGGACAGTGCTCAATGTATGTTTGGGGGATCACATCTATTATTTTTAAGAACATTGGACATAAGTAAATACAAACAGAAGAAACTCAGACCACACCTTAATGTTTGAAGGCTAGGTTTCCAAGTATGTAGATAGCATGACATTAAGAGGTTGGCTGCATTTAAGAACACCTGAGCTAAGACTAAGGAATTACAAACTTTCAGTAGAAAGTCACTAAAAACAAAGTGGTGTGGTTGCTTTAAAAAAAAACACATTAGGAAGCAACGGCTTTGAAGATGATGAATCATCTTATTCCCATTTTCTAACCTATCTAAAAAAAATTTTCAAAATACTGAATGGGTATGTTCAAGTGTATGCTATTTACCATCTAAAAGAGAAACCTAGACACATCACGTAAGAGTCAGTATTAACGGTTTGCTTTTTTCCCCCTTAAACAAAAGGCACTTTGACTCAACTTCCCCCCCCCCACCCCAAAATAGGTTCCCTTAAAATCCATTTAAGTAATAAATTTAAAAATTTAGCGACGGTAAAGAAACTTAAAATACCCTGCTTTTAAAAATTAGGAAAAAGGCAAAATGGCGTTTTTATTGACTGCGTTTCCAAAGAAGGTGGAAAATAGTGGAAGGTGCGCTTTTTGCTCCAAGTACGGCACTTGAATCGGCTTCTGAAGGAAAGTAAACCTGCCGGACTCCAGCAGAGTTGTTTGCCTGAAACCTATCAAGTTCAAGTGCTGGACCAGACATCCATACCTCACTCTTGAAATCCCTGATCTAAATGACTTTCTTTAAAGGAATTTGATTCCTGACCTTAACAACAGCAACAAAAAGCTCTATCAAGACCTGCAATGCACCGCATGCCTCTCTCCATTCTGCACCTTCGGTTGAAAACACGACCAAACCTTCTCCAGGGCACCGGATGCGGTGGTTCGACATTCACCTAGACAACGCATCGCCGCGGTGCCTACAGGAGGGCCCCCAGAAAGCCCCTAGTTCCTGCTCAAGACAATTCCAAGCCAGAGCTGCCGTCGATATCGTCAGATCCCTCCCTCTTGGCTCCAAAAGGGAAATGTACCTGTGGAGCACCCGCTGCGCAGCAAACAGGGCACCGCTCCAACCTCGTGTCCTCTCTCCCTTTTGTGTTCCCTCGCAGTCCTCCCTCCCCGGGCAGAACTTGAGCAGAGCACTTGGCTGCCTGATCGGCCAGTTCCCGGCGCCAGGAGGATCGCGCTCCCGGGAGATGCAGAGCTCGGAGGCTGAGCGCGGCGCCTGGCGCGCAGCAGCCGCGCGGCGCGGCCAGGGGCTCCCCGGCTCGCGCCTCCCCGCCGCGCGGGGCCCTCGCGGGGGCTCCGGCTCAGCATTCCCGCGACGAGCTGTTGCACCAGGTTTGCTACCGGCGCCCTGCCCCTCACCCCGGCATGGACCGCACTCCCGTCCGGCCAGGGCAAGTCCGGAAGTCTCCGGGCAATTCGGGGGGTCCTTCACCCCAGCCAGCGCGGCTCGGCGCACACCCGGGTCTGCTAAACCCTACCCCTTCCCTGCCCACCACCCCCAAGGCCATTTCCCCCGCCGGCCGGGGACTGCGTGGGAGCGGTACCATTCTCCTCACGGGGCGGACTCCGGAAGGGCAGCAACTCCTCCTCCTCCTCCTCCGCGGCCTGTAGCCATCTATCGGGAAGCGTCTCCGGAGTCGGCAGCTGAGGCCGCCGGACAGGGACAGCCCAGGGAAATCTCAGCACTAACTCGGCTCGGGCGCTAGCAGCAGAAGCCGAGTCTTTCATAATTGTGCGACCAACTCCGCCGGGTGACCCGCCACAGGGACGCGCCCGCGCCCGCCTCCGCCTCCGCCGGCGACGGGGCTGGAGACGGACCACGTGAGAGGCGCGTCCTGTGCGTCGCCGCCCGCCGCCCGGGTCACGTGAAGGGCGCGCGCTCCCGCCTTCCAGGCGGCCTCCCTGCGCGCCGCGCACGCACACGCGCTGGGCACGGGTGTCTCAGCCCCCGCCACCCAGGTGGCCCGAGGTGGGTGCGGTGCCGCTCCCCAGATCTCCGTTGGACACCGAGGCAGGACTGGCACGAACTTCTGTCTCTGCTCCGGGTTTGAGCCCGGAGGAAGCAATAGTGGGAGGTGAAGGTTGCAGGCCTCCGGGATCCAATCTGGAGTTGCCGCGTGCGCTCATCTGCATGTCACTGGGCCTGGCCTCTGGCTAAGCTCTCACGCGGCTTCTCCCAGCCCTTGGTGCCTCAGCGAGGACAGAGGCCTTGAACAGTCCTCTCCTCGTCCAGAATGCAGAATCACCTTACCCCCAGACTTGTTCTTCCTCTGGTTTCCCGTTTCTGCCAGCACAAATTATACTCTCGTCTCCAACTCTGGGCACCATCCTGTCCCTCCAAAGATACGGCCCGCAGACACGCATGCCGCACACACCTGAACCAGAGACCGCGGGTTGTTCCCGGGCCCAATACAGGCCTCTCTGTCTTTCCTTTCCCTTTGTTATCACTCCAGTCCAGGTTTGACTATTGGGGATAGTTCACTAAAAGTTGCTTTTCACACATCACATTCCTGCTCCCCCAAAACTTCCAGTTCCTCCACTTCAAGAGTTCCTCCCTCTGCCCTCGCCCCCTGTGACTCGGTTGGTTGAGCTCGCCCTGGGCAATGAAAGGTTACTGTTTGGATTCCCAGTCAGGGCACAAGCCTGGGTTGGGGAATGGGTGTCGTCGTCCCGTCCCGTCCAGTCCCGTCCCGTCCCCGCCCCCCCCCCCCCCAGGGGCATAGGCAGCCAAGGTTTTGCTCTCCCATCAATGTTTCTCCCTCTCCCTTCCTCTCTTTCTAAAAATCAATGAATAAAAAAAAAAAAAGTTCCTCTGCGACCTGACTCTTAACTTTAGTGGGGATATTGAGAAAGCTTAGAGGCCATAAAATATGAACTAAGCCTTGGGGAAGAATTGGAAAGGTTTGTAGAGAAGAAGGGTGTTCCAGATAAGGAGAACACTTAAACAAAGGCGGGGAGGCATAACCCCATCATATCAACCTTTGTAAGTGTATCACTTGGTTTCCAGTAATAAACCCAAACAGCCTCTTCCCTAGGCATAATTTGAGAATGATCCTTAGGTTTTTCTGTACTTAAAACCCTTCAGCATCTCTTGTTCTTAGAACAAATCCAAATAGCTTAGTATCTGATCCCATTTTATTTTTTCAGTCTTATCTCTAATCACTTCTAGTCACCTTTCTACCCCAAATATCTATCATGACTCAACTCATAGGTACCTTCATTCAATATATTTTTTATCAAAGCATTATTTATAACTAGAGGCCGGATGCACGAAATTCATGCAAGAGTAGGCCTTCCTTCCCCCGGGTGCTGGCACCAGCTTCACTCTGGCACCTGGAACCCGGGCTTCCCTCACAGCCCCGGCTTCGTCCAGAAGGTCGTCCAAAAGGACATCCAGTCTAATTAGCATATTATGCTAATTAATAGATCTATAATAATAATAGATAGCCAAGATATGGAAGCAACCTAGGTGTCCATAGATAGATGAATGGATAAAAAAAAGACATGAGATATCCTATATAATAAAAGGGTAATACTGTATGCAAATTGACCAAACAGCGGAATGCCCATGGCCCCTCGCTCTGGCCAGCCTGCCCCCAAAGGCCCCAATTGGGAGCAGGCCGGCTGGACCCCACCAGTGCACAAATTCACTCACAGAAACAGAGATCAAACTGATGGTTGCAGGAGGGGGAGGGAAGCTGGGATGGGTATAAAAGGTAAAGAAGAATATAGTCAATAATCTGAAAAATTTGCATGGTGACAGATAAGTACTGGACTTAGTGAGTTGGTCACATTGTAAGGTATATAAATATGACTCACTATATTGTATATCTGAAACTAATATATTTTACACCAACTATACTTGAATAATAATATAAAGAAACAAAAAATTTTTATAAAACACTAAAATAAAATGTCTTCTTCCACAAAAAAATTTTTTTTTGTTTTACTCTACCCCCAGGTGCGCCTCCTATATGTTCCCTTTGCACACTGTACAGTCCCTGTTATAACATTTACCTACTGCATGCTAATTACCAATTTACTTGCCAATCCCCTCACCTCTTACCACTAAATGTCATAATCTTATCAATCTTATTCACCAGTGTGTCCTACCTTGATAACATATATGAAGGAATCATTCAATATTATTTATCAGAGAAAAAAACAAACCCTCTGATAGGACAGACTCTGAAGCTATAACTTTGTCCTCTTATTCTGGCATGCAGAGTTTCATGTCATATTAAGATAAAATGCTACTTATACCTTGCAGAGAGTTGCAGGAAGCATAGCAGAATGTGGAAGTCTGTGTTCCCATAGTACGTTGTTTAATCAATCAGCCATCCTTTATTCATATTTGCTGAACATCCACTGTTGATCACACAGTGTGCTCTAGGTCACTCCCTTGCATGGTTCAGGCCTTGTGCTACTATTTGTGCCTGTTTCCTGAAACATTTTGTTCCAAAGCTGATCAACTACATTGGCCTATGCTTTTAAGTGTCTGATTCCCTGCTGCATGTGGTATGTAGGAAAAACTATGAGATGTTCTATAAGAAAGTAGAAGTGTGAAGATGGTGATATAGGTAAATGTGGTACTTGCATCCTCCCATAACCACATCAAAATTACAACTAAAATACAGAACAACCATTAGTCAGAACTGCCTGAAATCTGGCTGAATGGAAGTACTACAACTAGAGAATCAAAGAAGAAAGCACACTGAGACTGGTAGTAGGAGTGGAGGCGCAGAATAGGCTGGCCCGACTACCCTCCTGCAGCAATTTTTTAATCGGGAGGGATATCTTGGCTGCGGAGGCCACCTGTGAGAAGCAAGAGGTCCAGACCCACACCAGACCCCTCAGCCCAGGGTTCCAGTACTGGGAAGAGAAGTCCCCATAACTTTAGAATAAAAAACTAGTGGAGATTGTTGCTGAGTGACACAGAGGTTGCTGAAGACCTAGACAGCTCTTCTTAAAGAGCCAGCACACAGACTTACTCAGGCTCACTCCCTTTGAGCTCCAGCACTGGGCAGCAGCTTGAAAGGATCCAGGGACATACAAGGAAGAACTAAATTGTCTAGCATCAGGGCAAGAACTTGGGGGTAGCTATCTCCCAGACAAAAATGCTCCCAGAGATCATTGTTCCTATGCTGAAACCGTCCAACCGCAGAACTGACTGGCAGGTGCTATATCTGAGTCTCCATCAACCTGGCTCACCCTGCCCTGGTGATTCCCTGAGACCCTGCCCCACCCAATTTGCAACCCCACACAGGCTGTTGGCAGCAGCCTTTCCATATGAATGGCCTGTCCTGGCTCAGGTTTCAGACTTCCCTAAAATCTCTCAAACAAGTAGGAGCTGGACTCAGTGTGCCCTATATCTCTTGATAAGCGGCCCCAGGCCCAGCACTAACAGCAGCCTGCTTTGGTTCACAGTTTGGCTTCTCCTGGGCACCTCCAAGCCCAACATAAGTGGCAGCTGTCTGCAGATCACTCTGTAACTTGTGCTGGGTGGCCCCAGGCAGGGAACAAGCAGTGGCTGACTTTGTACCTCCTGGGAGATCCCAGAGCACCTGTAGGACAGCTTCAGACCTTATAAACATGGTTTTGAATTCTGTATCCAGATGAATGCCAGATTACAACTCTACACATCCACAAGCAACACACTCAAGGAGCAGACTTGGTGAGCACCAAAATCACACTGAAGCAAGTCCTGCTCCATAGGAGTTCTCCTGCACAGCAGCTCTTCCACCATAGTTGCAGCTGGTCCTTATAGCCAATTGGCCTGGAGATCAATTCCTCCCAGTGATGCCAACAGAAAGACAGGCTCAACTACAACAAGACAGTGCAGCCCTAGTCAGTTTGGCTCAGTGGATAGAGCATCGTCCTGCAGACCAAAGGGTCCTGGGTTCAATTCTGGTCAAAAGCACGTACCTTGGTTGCAGATTCCTCCCTGGCCCAGGGCTCATGCAGGAGGCAATCAGTCAATGCGCTCACATCAATGTTTCTCTCTGTCTTCCCATCTCTCTTCCATTCTTCCTATTAATCAATGGAAAAATATCCTTGAGTGAGGATTAACAAAACAAAAATAAAAAAAAACAAAGACAGTGCACACAGCCTACACAGGTGACTAGGGAGACTGAGCCACTGGGACCTACAGGACACCTGCTACACAAGGCCACTCTGCCAATTCCAGGAGATATAGCAGCTCTAACTAATACATAGAAACAAACACAGGGAAGCAGCCAAAATGTGGAGACAAAGAAATATGTCACAAATGAAAGAAATGGAAGCAAGAAAACTACTGGATATAGAGTTCAAAACCATGGTTATAAGGTTACTCAAGGATCTTCATGAGTTTTAAGGATTTTAGTGAGAATGTCAAAGACATGAAAAAGGACCAGTCAGAAATTAAGCGTAGATTAAATAAAATAAAGAATAATTTATAGGGATAAATTATTATCCTCTAATAATTCTAACAATAGTAGAGTAGAGGATTCCAAGAATCAAATCAACAATTTGGAATATGAGGAAGCAAAAAACACCCAAGCAGAAACACAAAAAGAAAAAAAAATCCAAAAATATGAAGGTAGTGTAAGGAGCTTCTGGGACAACTTCAAGCATACCAACATTCGCATTATGGGCGTACCAGAAGGAGAAGAGAGGGAGCAAGGTAGTGAAAACCTATTTGAAGAAATAGTGACAGAAAACTTCCCCTACCTGGTGAAAGAAATAAACTTATAAGTCCAGGAAGGGCAGAGTTCCAAACAAGAGGAACCCAAAGAGGCCCACACCAAGACACATCATAATTAAAATGCCAAGGGCAAAAGACAAATAGAGAATCTTAAAAGCAGCAAGAGAAAAGCAGTTATTTACCTACAAGGAAGTACCCATATGAATGTCAGCTGATTTCTCAACAGAAACCATGCAGGCCAGAAGGGAGTGGCAAGAAATATTTAAAGTGATCAATAGCAAGAACCTACAACCAAGATTACTCTGTTCAGCAAAGCTCTCATTTAGAATTCAGGGTCAGATAAAAGTTTCACAAACAAGAAAAAGTGAAAGGAGTTCATCACCACCAAACCAGTATTACATGAAATGTTGAAGAGTATTCTTTAAGAGGAGGAGGAGGAGGAGGAAGAGGAGGAGGAGGAGGAGGAGGAGGAGGAGGAGGAGGAGGAGGAGGAGGAGGAGAGATAAAACATATGAACAATATAAAGGCAACATTACATATCTATCAATATTGAATCTAAGAATCAAAATAAACAAACAAGAAATCTAATGAACAAAATAAACTGGTGAATAAAATAGAATGAGAGGCATGAAGACATGGAAAAGATTGACAAATCTCAGAGGGAAGCGGGTAGTGGGGACGGGGAAGAGATTAATCAAAGATCTTACCTATAGACATAGACAGTAGTATGGTGAAGACCTGGGGCAGGGTGGGAACTGGGTGGAGGGGGGCAATGGGGGTGAAAAATGGGGACATTTGTAATACTTTCAAAAATAAATATTAAGCCCTAGGTGGTTTGGCTCAGTGGATAGAGCATTGGCCTGCGGACTGAAGGGTCCCGGGTTCGATTCCAGTCAAGGGCACATGCCCGGGTTGCAGGCTCGATACCCAGTGGGGGGCGTGCAGGAGGCAGCCAGTCCATGATTCTCATCATTGATGTTTCTCTCTCTCTCCCTCTCCCTTCCTCTCTGAAATCAATAAAAATATTTAAAAATAAATAAATAAATAATAACTAAATATTAAAAAATAGAATGCTGGGGACATTAAAATAAACTAAAGCACCAAAATAATAAAATAGAGCCAATATATAAAATTTTTAAATATAATTTTCTCTGCTACATAAAATTAGACACTTATAAATGTTCAGCAAATTCTTTGTTTATATAAGCAGGTAGTGATTAAACCAGTTCCAACAAACTTTGCTGTACTTTGGATAGAGGATTAATGGATTTTCTTTCTTAGGCTTTCTTTCAAACGAATTAACCTGGTTTGCAAGAAGAAAGCTTATGAAATGGCAAACCCAAAATACATGGAATGTTTCGAATGTTAATCTTTAACCCCAGTAGCTTAATACACTCCCTGGCATATCATAGGTATTCAAAAAATAGTTCTTGATAATTGAGATGAAAATCAGCCTTCTTTTATTATGTGTGAATATGCTAATTAGTTACACCATATACAAGTAATAAACATTTTTTTAACCTATATCTTTGGCCTTAGTTTACTTTCAAAGGAAAAAAAAATCTTTTTCAACTTTTCAAACTCTGCCCCCAAGTGACTAGATTTAGGCAAAAGCTAGAACAAATTAGTAGCAACCATAGAGAGAAAGTCCCCTTTGAATGTAGCAAAGCCCTTGTGTTGATGAAGAATGTTATTGCTGGGACTACATGAACTTCTCTGAGGCATACGTGCGTGTATAATGAATGGATTACTTTGGCTGGACAGAGAATTTAGAAGGGTCTAGGACTAAATGCACCAGACTATGATAAACAATGATCATTTCCTAAAATTAATTTTGATGGTGTAGCTATTCCTAAATCATTTGACTCAACTACTTTCTGAGAAAGTGGGGGTGGGGGGTGAAGGAGGGGAAAATGATGCAGCTTGTGTAAAAAATCAGTCCCTACATTTCCATTAAGGCAGAGATTTAATCACATAAAATTGAGGAATGAATGATCAGATTGTACACATTAAGTGATCTTGGATTTAGGGATCATGAAACTGATATAGATTTTAATTTTTATAATTTTTAAATTTTTAATTGGTGGTTCTAGTTGTGAATTGCTATTCACTTGCACTGACACATCAATGCAAGGAGTAAGATATGTAAAAAAGTAAGTCTGTTTAAACTTGATTATTTAGTTTGAAACATGTATTTGCTTTGATAATTAATATGGATTGCTAAAAAAAAAGATGTTCTTTTTAAAAATATATATATATATTTTATTGATTTTTTATAGAGGAAGGGAGAGGGATAGAGAGTTAGAAACATCGGTGAGAGGGAAACATTGATCAGTTGCCTCCTGTACACCCCTTACTGGCGATGTGCCCGCAACCAAGGTACATGCCCTTGATCAGAATCTAACCCGGGACCCTTCAGTCCACAGGCCGATCCTCTATCCACTGAGCCAAACCAGCCAGGGCAAGATGTTCTTTAAATAGGTAAATAATTGAGAACTAGGAATCTCAAAAAATGATTTCCTGATACTGGAAATTATTATTTCTACTATATAGTAACATGACTAACATATATTTCCTAACTTAATAGCAATTTACTAAGATTTTAACATTATAAGTTATATAATGAAGGTCCTAAAGTATAAGTTACATGGTATTAAAATGAAGTTACTATATGTATGTGTTTATATGTATGAGTATGTGTATACTTGCCTCACTATTCTTAAGAGATTTTCATCTTGTTTCATGAGGATCTCAAAGGAATAACATTCAGGTAGCTAATCTTAACCTAATAAACTTCAAGATCATAAGAGCCAATTACAGTATACATACCACTTTAAGTAAAACTAAACATGTAAACATAACCAAGCAACCAGCTATTAATTGGCTCTGTGCTTTGAATAACATTTAAATACAATATAGGTGCTTAATACTAAATGATTACAAATGCATAGCTGAAGAAAAGAGTAAAAACATAAGGAGAGATGCAGATGAAAGGTGATGAGTTGAACACACTTAATTTTGTGCCCTTGTGAAATACGATGAAACAACAGTTTTCAAAGATATTTCATGATAAATTTCATACATATACAAGAGTAGAAACAAATACCTGTCACCTGTATTTAATGATTATCAATATTTTACTGCATTTACTTCACCTGTTCTTTCCTTTTCTTAGCTGAAATTGATTTTAAAGTAAATTATAGACACCCTGTTATTTTGCTCTTCTGTATTTCAGTATATATATATAGCTGAAAATTTCCCATCAGTTTATTACATTGTAGCCATCAGAAGAGTGGTAGGGCAAGGCATTCATTACTCACGTGTTTGTGGTCATGCTGGTGTAAACAAACCTACACCTACTGTCCTATAAAATATAGCACAATTATGTACAGCACATATGTACAGCACATAATACCTGATGATAATAAACTACGATGCTGCTAGTTTATATATTTATTATACTATACTATACTACTTTTTATCACTTTTTAAGACTACTCTTTCTACTTCTAAAAAAAGTTTACTGTAAAACAGCATGCCGTGTTAGGCTGGCATTAGTCTCATACTTCTCATGTTTACTGTGTCTCTTGATTGCATCATTTTCTCATGTGTTTGATTTAACCTTATGTTGTTTTGTACAGTGACATGCTGTACAGACTTGTAGTCCAGAGCAATAGGCTATACCAGATAGCCTAGGTGTGTAGTATGCTGTACCATCTAGGTTTGTGTAAGTGCACTCTATGATATTCACATTTCTACAAAATGGCTTAACAACAAACTTATCAGAATGTATCTCATTGGTAAACTGTGCATGAGTGTACATCTGTTAAAAAAAATGGGCATGATGCCATTATCACATCTAAAAAAACACCGAACAATAATTACTTGGTATTATATATGGTTCATAACCAAAATTTTCAACAGTTGGCTCACAAATGTCTTGTTCAGTTAGCTTGTTGAACTGGGATCCAAACAATGTCCACACCAGGGATCTGGATGTCATGTCATAGAAGTTTAATTTGGAGGGCAGCCCTCCTTCCTCACTTCCCCCCATGCTATTGATTTATTACAAGAACCAATTCAGTTTCAGAATGTCGCATATTCTGTATTTTTAAGTTTTCTTCTTTGAGTGTCATTTAACTTGTTCTTTCATCTTCCATATTTCTCATAGCGAGAAGTTTGTGTTCTAGATTTGATTAGATTCGGGGTTTTTTTGTTGTTGTTGCTTTGCAAAAACACTTCATGGTGCTTTGTGCTTCATACTGCATCACGGTGAAAGGCCTACAATGTCTGGCTGTCTCAGTTTTAGTAACGCTAAGATTTGTCCATGATCTCAGGCGCTGACAATTTAAGCCCTCCTTTCATCTAATGGTTTCATATACTGATGATCATTGCCTAAACCAATTATTCCATTTGGGATTATAAAACGGTTATTTTCTAATTCTATCATTCATGAAGAGCCACAGATCTCCTCCTGCACTTTATGTAGCTGGGCAAATGTCCCTCCCTGACTGCCAGGAAACTGGAGGTTTGTTCTCTGAAGAGAGTAAAATAGTGGCCTGGAGGACACCAGTTACGATTGAGGGCACGCATGTGTAACGCAGTGAAAATGATGTTTGAGTGAGTGCATATAGAATCCCGAGACTCTCCACACTTTCCCCAACCACGTGACTCCAGGAGGTTGGAAGAAAAATGATACAAAAAATTTAATATTTAACCATCTGTTAGTATGGATACCTATAACAAGGAAAATACTAGTAATTCAATAGATTTTTATAATTTAAATTTTGAATCTTAATAGAAGCATATTGTAGAAACTGTAAAAAGTTCGAGTATACAGTAAAAAAAAAATACGTTTCCCTCTTATCCCTGTGCCCTGGCCATTGTGCCGCCTCTCTTCTTAGACACAGCCACTCTTCCCAGTTTCTTATGCTTTTTTCCAGATACATGGGCCTGAGGGATGAAACAAGGCTTCTCTGCAGCAGGGCATGGGGGTGGGGGGGAGAGCAGGACTTCCTCAATATGTGATCAAGCCAAACACAAACACTCTACAGAAACATATCTGGGCTAACCATATCCGAGTCAAAAAGCAGGATGGCAGTAGGATCTTAGTAATTTGTGGGAACAATTTTAGCAAAGCTAAAAATGCCATGAATATTTATCACAAGTACGATCATTTCTCGGTTAAAAAAAAGTCTTTAACTAATTCAATAAATATTTATTTATTTTTATTATTTTTTAAAATTATTTTTATTGATTTCAGAGAGGAAGGAGAGGGAGATAGAAACATCAATGATGAGAATCACTGATCGGCTGCCTCCCGCACGCCCCCTACTGGGGATCGAGCCCACAACCTAGGCATGTACCCTTGACCAGAATCGAACCCGGGACCTTCAGTCTGCAGGCCAATGCTCTATCCACTGAGCCAAACCAACTAGGGTCAATAAATATTTATTAATGGCTATTAGGTATCAATATAAATTTCCAGTATGACACTTATGGAATCAAGGTTTTATGAATAATTTGTCAGACTTAAATAACCACACAATTTTATACATGATTATTACCATTTGTATACTATGTGAACGTGATCTAGTTCATTTTTCAATTATTTTTCACCATTTAAAATAAACAAATTCAAATTTTATTTTAAAATAGAATTTATTGCATGTCATAGTGAATTCAATACATTAAAAAAAGTTTTCTTGTCAGTATTGGCACATAATGAAGAGTTTTAAAGTACTGCTAAATTAACACTTCAAAAAATTTTAAATCATGTTCCATAAAAAAATAAAGCCTAATAGTGTTATAAAGTATTAATTTACACTAACTTACATATCAAAGTGTTTAAAAAAAGAATTCCACACTAAAACCAATAATCTAAGAAGTAAAAATTCAATCATATATTTTTAAAAAGGTTCTCATTTAAACAAAATACAACAGAAGGTATAAAATAGGCAACAACTACAAAATTTACATTGACTTGTTCTGCTGGGAAGTCCTGCAATCTAACCAGATAAACTTTGGATATTTTTTAAAATCCATATTCCAAAAGAATGTTGTTTACAACACTCTATGCCCAATTAAAGAAACATACGATGACATTAAGTATTCTACAGTTTTCTTTCAGTTTCCACTTAATTGCCATGATTACAGGACTCTTCTAAAATTTTAGTTTTAAGAAATCATTTTCCTCCATGATCATCTTCATAGACACAAAGGCTGTTCTGAAGTACAGAAACATTAAACAAGGCAGTTCACATATATGGCCTTCACTATAATATGGCCTGTATATTACTCTATCAATCTCATTTTGTTTACTCTAAAAACTCAGTAATCCAAATCATGAGTATTACACAATTTCTTTCAAATTCCAAAAAGTTGAGTAATTTGATTCAGATCTTTTGAATTTACAGAATATCTTTCTTTCAGGAAGCATAAAGTCATTTATATTCAGTACTTTGACTTTATTTACATTTCTTACCCCAACCTGTTTAGAATTAACTTCTGAGGGAAAAATATCACTGAAAATAAAAATTTTAAACTGTAGAATTTGTTATTTGATATCATCTTGAGTAAATTCAACTCTTTTCCTTGTTAATAGAAAAATATAAAGCCTTTCAAACTAGTACATTGCACCAGTCTGAAATGCAATTCCTATGTTTTTGAAATCTCATTGGTTGAGATCAGGCTAAAATTTTAGAGATCAAGCTTAAATAAATTAGTTTAAATACTTTTTTAGTCAAATGTAAAAATGTCTGCTTATACCTAAGGAAAAAATTGAAAGAGCAAAAGAAAACTAGAAAGCTCATTTGTATTTAATATAAATGTATCATTTTAACACAATCTCTATGGACATTGAACTAAAATCTATGAATGCCAACTGCAGATGGGTTAATATTTTCTTCTTTCTAAAAAGAAATAAACTGTGGATTTTACTAATAAGGTATTGCTAATCTAAAGAGAAAATACAAGCTGGAATATAATGTATTAGAAATAGCAAGGTTTTCCTCACAAACCGAATTATCTTTGCTGAAATAAACTGAAGTAAAAACTCATTACAATTTGAGATATTTAGTGATTAATGTTTGATAAGCTGCAAAAATGTTCACAGAGAATATCTAAGAAGTAACAATTTTTTCAATAAGTAATAATATAGGATATAGTATTGTTTTTAAGACATATTTAGGAAAAAAACCAACTTATCTTCTCCTCAAAGTAACCGGTGATGGGAAGGCAAGAGAGGAAGAAATAATAGAGCCTTTTAAAGACAAATTCTCATCTCCCCTACGCTTTGTTTACTTTGATCCCTAAAATAAAATATTTTTGTACTTTATTGTAATTTCTCTAAATATTTTCAGCAGGGTTGGTAGAAGAATTATTTAAGTATAATGTGAAGCTGACACTGAGGATGGAGAAACTTAAGGAATTTCCCTGTTTCTTTCTTATTTCTATTTAATCAGTAAGATTTTAATAGCAAACTAGAACAAAATTTTACCTCCTTGATAGTTAATGGTTGGATACAGTAGAATGTGTATCAAAGAACTAAAATTTCGTATTTATAGATTTAAATTTTCTTTAACATTTTTCATAAAATGTGGTTGAGGCTTTTGAATATCAAAAAGCTGGGATGAGAATGCAGATAATTTTACTAAAAAAGATGTATTTTGGCAAACATTTTATTGATATTAAAAACGAAAATATAGTTGGACCTTTAAAATGGCTTCACCTGTTCTATCAGCATCTGCCAAATAAATTAGATTCTTTGGAAAAAATTCAAACTTGATATATTATGGAGACAGAATGAAGAATAACCCTTACTGGTCAGATACTTACTTGTCATTTACCGAAGGATCCCTAAGTGTATTAAATGGACAGAGGGCTGTCAAGGGAGCTTCTCTTATCTGCTATTTACTCAGCAAAAGTTAACAAACAGAAGCATCTAATTCCCTCAAATGCTAAATTTAGTTCAAATACCAAAGCTCTCATCCATTTTAAAAGGCATTAGATTTATATTTTAACCAGCTGAACTGGCCTTAGAATGAAAGAGCATAGAGTGGCTCACATATCTTGTGTATTACTTGTAGAGAATGCAAAATTCCACTGCCTTTGGAATTACTTGTCATTTGGAAATTTCTTAGAGAATGAGAGAGAAAAAAAAGGAAAGATAATATGACCTCTGACTTCCAGGAGAATGTTCAAGGTCACAAGCAAAGCAAAGAATGAGAGTTTTTTTTTCAAGTTGTAAGGTACTAGAGTGGTTAATTGGTCTAACCCAACAATTTTCAAGCAGTGTGCTACACACTGGTGTGCAGCAAGAATTTTTAAAACATGTAATATTGACTATTTAGTCAGGGGCACTGACCTCTTTTCCCTTAGATTGTCAAATAAATAAATGATAACAGCCGACACAATAGCTGTCCAGTGTGAATGAATCAAAATTATACCTATTTTTTTTGTCAGATTGGCAAATATATATTTTTTGGTGTGCTGCAGAATTTTAGTAATTAGTTTATGTGTGCCATGAGATGAAAAAGGTTGAAAATTGCTGGTTTAACCTACTTATTTTGCAGATGAGAAAACTGAGACATCAATGTCTTGCACTAAGACAATTTACTTACACTTCTGTAATGTAATTAAATTGACCCTAAAACCCAGTCTCCTCTCTTTTGTCTCTAATTCTTTGTTCTGAAGCACATCTGGTATATTAGTATACCATCCTCCACCAAAATATAAAAGGTTAGCTGTGGTTTCCTTTGGAGAAAGGAGTAGGAATTAAGATAGTGGCGGGGGGGGGGGGGGGGGGATTGTTAGGGATATGACACTCAAATGGTGAGCCATAGGTATTAATATGTAATTTTATACAAAATACTAAGCCTGAACATCAACAGAACCAAACTTCAGAGATCAGAAATACCATAGTGAAACTGAGTGTTACTGTACAAATTTAAGCTATACCTTCAAGGAAATAGCAGACCACTGAAAACTGTGGATGCCAGTTTTTGTATCCTTTTAATGACTAGTTCTATATATTATGTTTCCCTATACTGGGAAAAATATTATAATACTAAACATAGCAATTTGAAGCAATTCAGGTTCTCAAGTTTAAAAAAGGAATGGTATTTTTTTTAAAACTTATGCTATAAAAATATTCTCAGATTATATTTATTTAACTTCTGCAGTTTCTGGAATTTCATTATGGAACTTCCTTCTTGCATGATCTTTACCAAATTTCTATGGAGCATAAAATTTTCATAATTCTTTTCAGTAAAATCTGTTCAGGAACTCACTTGGGCAGAAATACTTTTACCTATCATTAGAGTTGAAAAGAAATAGATTTCAGTAAGAAAAATACAGGGATGGATCAAGACTTTTTTTTAGAAAAATATACTGTATATAATACATTTTGAAAGTTATACAGACCATATCCTTTTATTTAATGTGAAGGCACAACTTTAACATAGTTAAAAGCAAATGTATTTTAATTACTTATGACATAATCGACAGTACCAGCTCTTAAAAATGTATATTTGCAAGCATATCATTGAAGATTCTTTCAGATTGTCAGTTCAAAAAGCAAAACTCTTTTGCAGAAAATCAATTGAAACATTATGGCAGGTCCACATAATATTACTGTTGGATAATCTGTTCACCAGCAGCCACAGGGTTTTCTTCATTTGGTGCATAGTCCGGCTGGTCCATCATCTAGGCATAAAGATGTGAGAAAATACAAATTTTCAACTTGCACTCAATATTGTCCAATTTGGCAAAAAGGATTCCCAATTTTTTTTTAAAGAAAGTTTTTTCTCTTTATTTTTAATTGATTTCTTTTAGGAGAAGAAGGAGAGCTAGAGATAGAGCTAGAGAGAGAGAAATATTGTTCGGTTGCCACTGAACCCGAAACCTGGGTATGTGTCCTGACTGGGTATCGAAACTGACACCTTCTGGTGTACAGGATGACACTCCAACCAACTGAGTCACCGACAGGGCGGATTCCCAATTTTTAAAAATGACTCAGAATGCTCTATGGAACTGAGTATTCCTCTTGGAGCAATGTACTGGTTCAACATCCACGCTCCTAAGATATGGTCAAAGTGACAATGAAGCCTCCTTCCACAAGCCTAATCATTGGACTCAGGGCCAATGTGATAAATGCTTTCTCTGGATCTTCTACTATTTCCATTTCCCTCTGTGGATACTGCCCTACATGGCAGTAGGAGCTCCACCACAAAAGGGAGATATTCCTGATGCTTTTCCAGGACACAACTGCAGGTAGTGCCCACTCCTAGAAGTGGCAAAACTACAAGTGGCCCCACAACTCACTGTGAGACGACCTGCTGGTTTGGGCACAATGTAACCTGGATGACACCTTGAATTGACCTTAAGATAATTTAAAAATGATAGGTGAGCCCTGGCCAGTGTGGCTCAGTTGGCTGGACATTGTCCCATGCACCAAAAGGTTGCCAGTATGATACTCGGTCTGGGCACATGCCCAGGTTGTGGGCTTGATCCCCAGTGGGGTTGTGCAGGAGACGATCGATGATCAAAGTTCCACTCTCACAACAATGTTTATCTCTCTCTCTCCCCCTCTCCCTTCCTCTCTCTCTCTCTCTGTCTCTAAAAACAAATAAAAAACAAATACAGTATTTTTTAAAATGATATGTGAAATTTTAGAAACACTGTATGATAAAAATTTCTACTAAAAGCAAATAACTTGAAGGTACTTAAAGGTCAAATGATACCATAAAATAAAATCAAGAATACATTTGCTGCCGAAACCGGTTTGGCTTAGTGGATAGAGAGCGTCGGCCTGCGGACTGAAAGGTCCCAGGTTCGATTCCGGTCAAGGGCATGTACCTTGGTTGCGGGCACATCCCCGGTGGGAGATGTGCAGGAGGCAGCTGATCGATGTTTCTCTCTCGTCGATGTTTCTGACTATCTCTCTCCCTTCCTCTCTATAAAAAATCAATAAAATATATTAAAAAAAAAAAAGAATACATTTGCTATAGACTAATTTTAGAGGAATTATCAGTTAAACTTTTCTCAAATGATCACTTCAGCTCTGCCTATATTCCCATGAAAATCTTTCTATATTTGGGAATGAAGGAAGAAAGTGTTTAAATGTTTTTTGTGTTTTTACTCAGTTCTTCAGATAAAATTACTTTAAAATGGAAAAAAATAATGTCTTTGTGAATATTGTCAAAGATTTTTAGGTAAATGATTAAAATTTCAGTATTGGGATATACTTTTTTGCCTTCTCTTTTATCAAGAAATAGAAAATACCAGCAAGATAGTGTTCCTGTTTTTGTAAACTGATCCCAAAAGCTTTAGTGTTTTTTTGGAAGAGGAGGTAAAGAGAGGAATAATTCCCAAATGGGGTCTCAGGACTTGCCAGGCAAGAATAAGCCAGAACTAAGGCATTTAGCTGACAACTATCTCAAGTAATGGAGACAGCTTATACAGCCCACACCTGCCGATAATCTCTGAGCCATCTCAAGTCCCCAAACTATCAGTTTTGAGGTCCTTCTATTTGCCAAACACAACCCCCAGATGAAGGTAGTTACATGTTTGCAGCCCTTCGAGGGGGGAAAAAAAGCCAAATCAAAACAGGTAGCATATTTATTAAAAGCATTTCACTTCATGAAACATAAGGTGAAGTTGTTGAAGAGTTGATTTTAGTCATAATTTAAATGAAGGAGGGGAAGGAGAAGCATGTAAGATATATTTAGCCCCTCTTCCTTCTAAAAATGTAGAAGCTCTGGGTATAAGACGTTGGAGCTGTAGGGGGAAAGAGAACGGAAGCAGCCTCAATAGAATGGATGGGCAGAAACCCCAAGACCTGCTGACTCTGGCAACTGTAACCTAATGAAATAATAGCCTACATACCCTAAGTTATAACATGCTTCTTTCCCCCCTAATTGGCACTTTAATCCCTAAATATAGAAATATATTACTTTTGAAAAAACACTTTCACAGATCAACTTATTCAGAAGTAAATATCTCTATTCTGTATTTACTTTTCTTTACTGACTTCTCAATAAGAAAATACTATGCTAAGCTAAATAAACCAATCAGAGAAAGGTAAGTATCACATGACCTCACTCATATGTGGAATCTAATGAAAAAAATAAACTGGTGGACAAAACAGATCCAGAGACACAGAAGCATGGAACAGACTGATGAATCTCAGAGGGAAGTCAGAGGGTGCGGGTAGGAGAGTGGGGAGAGATTAACTGGAAAACTTAAACGCATGGACACAGACAATAGCGTAGTGAAGGCCTGGGAGGGGTGGGTGCCAGGTGGAGAGGGTCAATGGGGAAAAAAAGGGGGACACCTGTAATACTTTCAACAATAAAGATAAACTTTTAAAAAATCTATATATGTATATATAAAACAAAAACAATATAGAAACATCATTTACTGATAGCTCTGCTTATTTATTTAAAAATATATTTTTATTGATTTCAGAGAGGAGGGAGAGAGAGATATAAAGAAACATCAATGATGAGAGAGAATCATCGATCAGCTGCCTCCTGTATGCCCACCCTCACTAGGGATCGAGCCCACAACTCAGGCATGTGCCAATTGGAATCCTGATTCATAAGTCGATGCTCAAACACTGAGCCATGCTGGCCGGGCTAGCTCTGCTTATTTATAGATGATCCAGGCTCCAGAAACAGTCTAATAAAACAATCATTAAAGTGGGGTAACTGGAGAGTTGTTGACACTAAAGCGAAGTTGTTCTAAGTAGCTCTACTCTCACTTGTCAGTCACAGCTTGTGGCTTCTAAAAATAATTAGAAGCACTAGTGATATTTAACAGAGACAATCCCATTGTTTGCTGATTATCAACAAACTGAAAACTTACTTCCCATCTAGAGTAAAATTGCCCATTGGAGGTGGTTGCAGAAATCTAACTCCAGCCCTGGCCCGTGTGGTCAGCAGTTAGAGTGTCGGCCTATGCACCGAAGGGTCTCAGGGTCGATTCATAGTCAAGGGCATGTACCTGGGTTACAGTTTCGATCCCTGGCAGTCATGGCTCATGTGGGAGGCAACCAATCGAAGTGTCTCTTTCATATTGATGTTTCTCTCCCCCTCCCTCTCTCCTTCCCACACTCTCTAAAAATCAATAGAAAACATATCCTCAGGTGAGGATTAACACAAAAACGAAAAAAATCTAACTGCAATGATTTAAGAATAGAAATAAACAAAAATACCCTAAAATGATGGTTTCTCTCAATTGTTTTATGTGCCAAAGTAAGTATGCCACTGCTGATTTCTCTCCAGAGAAATGAACCTTTATTTACACTAATTAGATCTTAGACTGAGTATAACTAAATGTATGAAACCAAATACTGTACTCTTGAAGCATTCTAGAAAAAAATTTCATAGAAGATAGTGATAAATAGCTTTGAGCTATAGAGAATACAATTAAGATTTCCAAATTAGTATTATTTTAGAGATATCCTATAGAAATGTTACTATTTTTTATTGATTTTAGAGAGAGAGGAAGGGACAAGGAGGGAGGGTGAGAGAAAGACAGAGAAAGAGAAAGAGAGAGAGAGAGAGAAGCATCGATGTGAGAAACATTTCCTCAGTTGGCTGCCTCCTGCATATATCCTGACCTAGCATCAAGTCTACAACCTGGACATGTGCCCTGACCGGGAATAGAACTGGCGACCCTTTGGTGCACAGGATGATGCACCAAATCAATCGAGCCACGCCATCCAGGGCAGAAATGTTACTTCTTTTGATCAGAGAAACTCATGGAAAGGGCTGAGAGACTACAAGTAAAATACTAAAGTATTTCTATGAAGTCTCTTATGTTTCAACAAATGAGGTATACTTTGCCCTTTGAAAACAACATAAACTTTTGGCACTTGGGGAGGGTGCTGGAAGAGGGGATAGGGGACATCAATGCTGATGAATGAGACTTGATTTAGGCTGATGAACACACAATACAGTGTACAGATGATGAGGTATAGAATTGTGTACCTGAAACCTGTATAATTTTATTAACCAGTGTCACCCCAATAAATTTAATAAAAATAAAAATAAACTTCTGACACTTGCAAAAAATGATTATATATAAAGATTGTAGACATGTAAGTCTAGTTTAATGTTTTAAAAGTGTTTCACTATTATAATATCTCATAACAATTTTGGTAATTTTATGAGGTCTGCTAAAACACAATCAGGAATCTTGTACACACACAGAAATGAGTAAAGGTCATTGGATTAAAGACTGAACATTATAGCTGTTTTGCATGAAGAATTTCAATAACATTAACTGAGAATGTACAGTGTATAAAATACTGTTGTCAGCACCAGAGGCTCTTAACACCTAGGAGCTAATACCTTAATGAGGGAGGCATACATAAATATCTGCACTGCAAGGCCTGATGTTAGTAAGTATTTAAAGTACAATTAAAAAAATATGAGGAAAAGTGACTTAATTTCAATTGGAGAACCCTTAGATATATGCTTGGAGAAAGGAGATTTTGAGTTGGGAGTTATATAGGGATATTCTGGAAACAGACTGGCAATGCTGTAACGACAATGAAAGTTAGGAGAGGAGGGAAAGGAGCATTATACTGTTAGCCTAAGAGATGAGCCAGTAAAGGCCTGCGGATGGTCTTCAGCGCTGGCCCTCAGGCCTGTCTTACACTAGGTCCACACCTAGTCTCCTCCCTGTTTCATCAGGCTTATTGAGGTTCCCTGCCTACTTTCCTAGGGTCTGTCTAATTTTATCTGATTTCAACAACCAGCTGCCTCACCAAGTCTTGGGCTAACTCACCATCATGGATCACACATTCTCTTACCTGCCTGTAGACCCAACCTCATTTTACAGATGAAGAGACAGTTTTAAGAGATTGAGTAATTTGCCAAAACTGATGCCAAAGCCTATAATATACTGTCTATATGTAACCTATATCCCTAGACCCTGGGACCACAAATGACAACATTCAAGCTAAATTAATTTTGACTTTAAAGGTTAGAAAAAACAATGAGATTTTTTTTCAAAAAACTTAACCAGGGAATAATTTTGTGAAGTCATTAATTTTTGTAAGTTTCAAAAAAAAATGCTAGTTTTCTAGAAAAATAGATTTTCTCTTGGCAGCAATTTATAATATTCTGCAACCAGCTTGATTAAAATTTCAGCAAATATCATTCTTCATATTTAAAAATCTACTGCACAGTAGGAAAACGACAGCATTTGAAAGGTTTATTCCCTCTAAGATTGTGATGGCTATTAAATCCTTTTACAAATAAGTTAAAGGAACCAGATTTAACAAAGACCCAAAGTTTTAATACCCAAACCAGGAAAATGTAAATCTAGTAACTGAACTAAAAAAATTACAGCCAAACCAACAAATGAACCAAAACAACAACAAAAAAAACCAATTATGCCCTAACCAGTTTGGCTCAGTGGATAGAGCGTCGGCCTGCGGACTGAAAGGTCCCAGGTTCGATTCCGGGCAAGGGCATGTACCTTGATTGTGTGCACATCCCCAGTAGGAGGTGTGCAGGAGGCAGCTGATCGATGTTTCTCTCTCATCGATGTTTCTAACTCTCTATCCCTCTCCCTTCCTCTCTGTAAAAAATCAATAAAATATATTTTTAAAAAAACCAAACCAAAACAAAAAAACCCCAATTTTTATAAGTAATAATAGCAAATACATTTGTCATGCTTATGTTGTGCCAGGCACTACTCTAAGCATTTTGCATAAATTAAACAATCCTCTTAAATAGGATGATTATTATCCCATTTTACATTGGAGGAAACTGAGACACTAAGAAGCTAAGTAACTTGCCTAAAGTCATATGGCTAATAATTAACAAAATCAGAGTTACAATGTAGTCAGTCTGGCAGCAGACTCCACACTTTATTATCACGTTATTTTATATTCTGAATATCTTTACCTAATAAAATCATGACACCACACTATAAAAGTGAAAAGTGTATAACCAAAGTTGTTTTATCTTTTCAGACACTTTTAAATGGATTTTCCTACAATTAACTGTCTGATTTAGCTACTATGTCATATGGTCAAAGCCCTGGAGTCTGCCCTTCTGGGCAGTTTACTACGGCCTTGTGTTCGGCTGCAATGATCTTTCTTTCCCTTTATATGTAGCTGCTGTGAAGCAGAATAATAATGTTTTTCAAGATCATAATCTTTAAGAGTGAAACTCAGAAGGTCCAGGGCAGAACATCTGTTCAAAGGGAATATAAATGCATCCATTGGTTGAATTCCTTCCTTACCTACTATCATCCCCTTTCCCTTCAATAAACATCATGGAGGAGAGGAACCAAGATGGCGGCATAGGTACATGCTTGTACCTGCTGCCTCACACAACCACATCAAAACTACAACTAAAAGACAAAATGGATATCATCCAGAACCACGGGAAGGCTGGCTAAGTGGAAATTCTACAACTAGAAGGAAAGAGAAAAGCGCATTGAAACTGGAAGGAGGTGCAGAGGTGCAGAAGTGCGGAGGTGCGTGAGGAAACGGGCTGGCAACTGGGTACGCTGTTGTTTTTTTCAATCGGGAGAGAGATACAAGCTCCCAATTGCTCTGAACTCCAGTTCCGGGCGAGACTCTGGGGACCCAGACTCATACGGGGAGAAACTGGACTGTCTGGCATCGGGCCGGAATGCGAGGGCAGCATTCTCGCAGAGTTGTTTGCAGCGATCATTGTTCTTGCACGGGGCCGCAGGACACAGAGACCCCGGGACCACTCCGAGGCATAGCAGACTAGCAGCAATTGTGGTTTGCTCCGCCCTGATGATTCCCTGAGACCCGCCCCACCCAATTTACAACCCTAGACCAGTGATGGCGAACCTATGACACGCGTGTCAGAGGTGACACACGAACTCATTTTTTGGTTGATTTTTCTTTGTCAAAGAGTACCAAAGCTTCCAAAAGAAGGCCTAGACCAGTGATGGCGAACCTATGACACGCATGTCAAAAAATTTCTATATGTGACACGGCACCAGAGTTGAGTTAGGGTTTTTCAAAATGCTGACACGCCGAGCTCAAAAGGTTCACCATCACTGGCCTAGACAGCAGCCTGCACTACTTCACAGCTGGGCCTCATCTGGGCACTTCCAAACCCCAAACAAAGAGTAGGAATCTGCAGATCTCTCTGTAGCTCCTGCTGGGTGTCCTCAGGCAGTGGCTGACTTTGCACCTCCTTGGAGATGCAAGAGCCAGTGTACCCAGTGGTCAGAATGAGACCATACCAGAGTACAACTCTTCACATCCAAAAGCAACACACTCAAGGGGCAGACTCAGTGAGCACCAAAGCCCCACTGAAGGAAGACCTGCCCCATAAGGGTGTATCCAGCACAACAGTTCTCCCATTGTAGACACAACTGGTCCTCACAGCCAATTGGCCTGGCGGTCAATTCCTCCCAGTGATACCAACAGTAATCAAGACTTAACTGCAACAAGACTGTGCACACAACCCATAAAGGGGTGCACCAAGAATGTCAACCTCAGGTGATTATAGGACACCTAGCACACAAAGCCACTCTATCAACACGGGGAAGCAACCAAAATGCGGAGACAAAGAAACATGTCACAAATGAAAAAAATGGAGGAAAGCAAACTACTGGATATAGAGTTCAAAACCACGGTTATAAGGTTACTCAAGAATCTTCTAAAAACCTCCGAGAAATTAAGTGAGACCTTCAAGGATATGAAAAAGGACCAATTAGAAATTAAGCATATACTGACTGAAATGAATAATATACAAAGATCCAACAGCAGACTGGAGAACCCTAAGTCAAAGATTTGAAATACGAAGAAGCAAAAAAACACACAACCGGAAAAGCAAAAAGAAAAAAGAATCCAAAAATATGAAGACAGTGTAATGAGCCTCTGGGACAACTTCAAGCGTACCAACATCCGAATTATAGGGGTGCCAGAAGAAGAGAGAGCAAGATATTGAAAACCTATTTGAAGAAATAATGACAGAAAACTTCCCCTACCTGGTGAAAGAAATAGACTTACAAGTCCAGGAAGTGAAAAGAACCCCAAACAAGAGGAATCCAAAGAGGACCACACCAAGACACATCATAATTAAAATGCCAAGGGCAAAAGACAAAGAGAATCTTAAAAGCAGCAAGAGAAAAGCAGTTAGTTACCTACAAGGGAGTACCCATACAAATGTCAGCTGATTTCTCAACAGAAACCATGCAGGCCAGAAGGAAGTGGCAAGAAATATTTAAAGTGATCAATAGCAAGAGCCTACAACCAAGATTACTCTACCCAGCAAAGCTATCATTCAGAATTGAAGGTCAGATAAAAAGCTTCACAGATAAGGAAAAGCTAAAGGAGTTCATCACCACCAAACCAGTATTATATGAAATGCTGAAGGGTATTCTTTAAGAAGGGGAAGAAGAAGAAAAAGGTAAAGATTAAAAAATATGAACAACAAAGTGACAACAAATACATATCTATCAACAAGTGAATCTAAAAATCAAGTGAATAAAAAATCTGATGAACAGAATAAACTGGTGAATATAAGAGAATCAGGGGCATAGAAAGGGAGTGGACTGACAATTCTCAGGGGGAAGGGGGTGTGGGGGGTGAGGGAAGAGACTGAACAGAAATCATACACCTATGGATGAGGACAGTGGGGGGGTAAGGGCATGGGGTGGGATGGGACCCGGGTGGAAGGGAGCTATGGAGGGAAAAAAGAGGAACAACTGTAATAATCTGAACAATAAAGATTTATTAATACAAAAAATAAACATCATGGATAAAGGAGAGGTACTACAATAAACCTGAGAGAAAGTAAGCTGTAGAATATTTCCAAAGGGACACAATGTTATTACATCTATGTATATAACATCTCTAAACATTCAACTCTTTATACTATGTGTTGGCATAAAAAGATCTGGAAGCTCCACAGAATTCGTTCAAAGTAGCTGCCCCTTGAGGGTGGGTGTGGGGGTAAAAGAGATAGAAAAGGGTCTTCTATGTTTACTTCAGGCACCATTGTATTGCTTTTAAAAAATGCAAACATCACCCTGGCTGGTGTGGCTGCTGGTTGAGCGTCGTCCTGTGTACCAAAATGTCGCCGGTTTGATTTCTGGTCAGGGCACATGCCCAGGTTGCAGGTTCAGTCCTGGTCAGGGTGTGTGCATACAGGAGGAAACCCACCAATGTTTGATGTTTGTCTTTCATACCGATGTTTCTCTCTCTCTCCCGACCCCTTCCTCTCTCTAAAATCAATAAAAAAAACATTTAAAAATAAATAAGTAAATAACGTGGAATTTAAAAATGCACACATGCATTACTTTGTAATTAAAACACAAAAAGAAAAATAATCAAAAGTAAAAGTAGGGCTAGAGTCTATATAAAAATATTAGTTCATTAACTGCCAATAATATTAACCTAGACTTTATTATAATAGAACAAAGATGACCAGGAGTACTCTAATGAACATCTTTCACATCAATTTTACTCAAATTTTTGTTTTGACAATCTGCTGAAGAGAAATTACTGGGTCAAAGGAAATGGTAAAATAATGTATGGCACATGCATATGAGATAATACTACATAGCCATTAAAGTGATTTTTGCAAGGAATTTAAAATGAAGTAACTAACATGCAGTGGGGAAATAAGATAGAGAACTATTTAGAAGATTCGTGCACGGGGGTGGGGGAGTGGGGGGGGTGTCCCTCAGCCTGACTTGCACCCTCTCCAATCTGGGAGCCCTCAGGGGAGCCCTCTCCAATCCGGGAGTTTCTGTCTGTCTTTGCAATCATATGAGCGAATTGTCTGAGACCCCCAACCCAGTTTGGTTTGTTGCTCACAGAATAATAGAGGGATTTATTTTTCTTTGCTTCATTGGTGGAGATTTCCTGGAAGTTTTAGGATATCTTCCCTTTAATTTTTCCTAGACACTCTGATTTTACTTATGTCTCTCACCTTTGCTTTCCCTCCATCACCCACCCGCAACAGTAACTTGCTTCAGACTCAATTTGCTCTAGTGTCTAGGTCACAGTAGTTCTCAACCTTCTGGCCCTTTAAATACAGTTCCTCATGTTGTGACCCAACCATAAAATTATTTTCATTGCTACTTCATAACTGTAATGTTCTACTGTTATGAATCGTAATGTAAATATCTGATATGCAGGATGGTCTTAGGCAACCCCTGTGAAAGGGTCGTTCGACCACCAAAGGGGTTGTGACCCACAGCTTGAGAACCGCTGGTCTAGGAGATCCGTCTGCCACCAGAACTATGATTCCCAGCATTCCTGGTGCTCCCTGAGCTCTCGGCTTCCGCTTCCGGTCCTGGGACTGCCATCAGAACTACTATTCCCAGAATTCCTGGTGCCCCCCCCACCCCCGCGCTGGGAGCGATCGAGGGAGCTACGGCCCCCCAAGCCTCCGGCTCTCCTGCTCTGTTCTCCGCCCGGTGACCAAGGGAGCCACGTTTCCCCAAGCTGCCAACTCTCCCGCTTCTGCTCTCTGTCTGGCCCCTGTGTATGCAAATTAACCCACCATCTTTGTCTGGTTAATTTGCATATTCACTCCTGACTGGCTGGTGAGCGTAGCGAAGGGAGGTCAATTTACATGTTTCTCTTTTATTATATAGGATGGGATCACCCATTCACCTATCCATTCATCTAGTAAGGCATAAAAAAACTCACCTACATTTTAGGAGTGGCTATCTCTAGGTGGTGGGATTACTGGTGGACTTAATTTTCTTGTCTTTTCAAACTTTTCTGTAATAAGCACTATTTTTATACTACTTCAAAATCTGTACAGGGTGGGGCAAAAGTGGGTTTACAGTTGTTCATATAGAAAATAACACAATACAATAATTAATAATACAAGAATAAGCTGTTTCATATATTAACAACTATCACATATTTTTGCCCCATCTGTATTAAATGGAAGGGACAATTTTAGAAATAAGAATAAAATGCAAATAACAAGAAATACATTTACTTCTGTAAGATATCACATGTGCTCTCACTAACAATCCCTAATTTAAAGTCTAACCTAAGTTTTAATGCTAACCCCAAACAAAATTCCCCATGTTGTCCTATGTCATAATCAGTTAATCAGATACTAGTAGGTGCCCTAAGAGTTAGAAACCTTCTGCACATCAGGGGACATTTATTCAACTGCCTAGTATTTCTTCCTGGTGGTCCTATAGATATTTTGAAATGTTCAAAATTGAATTCATATTCAACATTTAACTTGTCCAACACTGAATTTGTCATCTTTTTCCTCAAATTTGCTGCTGTTCTTTATCTCAGTGAATGGTATCACCATCCACCCACTCAATTAACCAAGCCAGAAACCTTGGACTCCACTTCCTTCTCCTCCCCCTCCATTGAATCTATTACCACATCCCATTAATCATGCCTCTTAATTTCTATGGACTTTGTTCACCTCTCTCTATTGCACTGCCTTCCTAACTCTGGCTACTATTGCTTCTCATTGTAATAGCTGGCACCAGAAATTGAACCCGAGCCCCTACGGTGCGCAGGCTGACACTCCAACTACTGAGCAACACTCTAAATTTCTTAAAACCCTTAAATGGTCCCCAATGTTCTTAGCATAGTATTCAAACTCTTTAACATGGCTTATAAGATCCTACAGGTTCTTACCCTTGTTTCCTTCCCCAGTTTTCATTTCCTCCAGCTCCCCTATGATTACTCAACATTATAGTCATCCTAAACCACATCTGGTTCCTAGAATGTGCCATGCTCGCTTCCCTCTAGCCTTTGAAGACATGGGTCCCTCAACATGGAACACCTGGCTCATTTTAAGTCTCAACATAAAGTTAAAAATTAAAAATTTTTAAAAAATATATTTTTATTGATTTCAGGAAGAAGAGAGAGTGACAGAAATATCAATGATGAGAGAATCATTGATCAGCTGCCTCCTGCATGCCCCCTACTAAGGATCCAGCCCACATCCTGGGCATGTGCCCTGATTGGGAATCGAACCATGATCTCCTGGTTCATAGGTCAACACCCAACCACTGAGCAACACTGTCCGGGCAAATTTAACATTCTTTAAAGCCTTCCCAAATCACCTTTGACTCAGTCATGAACCTATAAGCACTGGGTGTCCCCTGCTAGCTTTCATGGCACCTACCATAACTAGTACATTTATCACACCGTATCATTAGTGATTCCATCTGTATCCCCCACAGCATTCTCACTTCTAAGAGTTAGACCTGTATCTAACTTGTTCATATTTTATCACCAGCTAAAATAGTACCTGGGTCACAGAACTGCTCAATAAACATTTGCTAAATGAAAAAATATAAAATTATTTTTTAAAAATATATTTTATTGATTTTTTACAGAGAGGAAGGGAGAGGGATAGAGAGTTACGATGAGAGAGAAACATCGATCAGCTGCCTCTTGCACACCCCCTACTGGGGATGTGCCAGCAACCAAGGTACATGCCCTTGACCAGAATTGAACCTGGGACCTTTCAGTCTGCAGGCCAACGCTCTATCCACTGAGCCAAACCGGTTAGGGCTATAAAATTATTTTTAAAAAATAATGATGAAGAGCCTGGCTGGTGTGACTCAGTGGTTGAATGTTAACCTATGACCCATGAGGTCACAGTTCGATTCCTAGTCAAGGCACATGCCTGGGTTGCGGGCTCGATCCCCAGTAGGGGATGTGCAGGAGGCAACCAATCAATGATTCTTACTCATCATTCATATTTTTTTCTCTCTCTCCCTCTCCCTTCCTCTCTGAAATCAATAAAAAGGTATTTTAAAAAAATGATGATGAAGAGCACTTTTTGGGTTGTGGCTTTCAAAGGCTAGTATAGTAGTAGAATATGTGTTGTAGGACATATTTTATTTTTTTAAATCTGTAAAAATAAAAATTCTATGTGTCCTTTTAATGGAAAAGTTGCAACCTATCTTACTAGTTTAGTCACAGACCTTGTGACTATAAACTAATTCTACATGTATAAATACATGTTGAGACAATGGCATTGTGAAGTAAGGCAGGTGTTGTCATTTTTATCTAAATCTCAGAGAAATTACAAGATCTATCCAAAAAGAATTCCAGACCAGTGCTTTTCCAACTGGTCTAACTTAATGTGTTAATCACCTCTTGTTAAATAAAGATGATACTACAGACCAACTACAAGATGAATATGAACTTTGAACTGTTTATCTACTAATAGAATTGCGTCATCCACCCAAAGTACCTCTGTTTTGTTCATGTGACCACTGACACACATGCATGGGGGGTGGATGGAGGAGGGCAGTTTGTTGTAATAGGGCAAAGCAGTGCTAACTGCCTTGTGAAGGGATCAATGCCATGACCCTGACCTGAATGGCTAGGGTTTCCCAACCCTCTTTCATTTCAATGCAAACAGACTTTAGTCGAATACCAAGAACATTCAGAAAAAGAAGAAAGGAGTTTAACTTCAATGAAGGCACAACTCAAACACAGTAGTCTGGTATTAAGATTTTTTTGTGTCCTGAAATTTTACAAAAAGGTCAATCTAAAATGAGTGCTCTATTTAATTTACTTAGGCCCATTTAGATGCTGAAGAGGGTATACTTTTTTTTTTTTTTTAATCCTCACCTGAGGATATGGTGGTTTTTTTTTAAATGATTTTAGAGAGAGAGAGGAAGGGGAAGGGAAGGAAATGGAGAGAGAAACATTGGTGTGAGAGAAACACTGATCAGTTGCCTTCTGTACATGACCAACCTGGGATTGAACCTGCAACCTTTTGGTATATGGGATGATGCTCCAACCAACTCAGCCACACTGGCCAGAGCAAGGGTATACTTTTTATCTGAAAAACCTTAGGACTCTCACTATAAATAGCTAATGTCAGCCTCAAAATTCAGTAGTTAAACATAGTTTTATATTCCATGAAGTCTACTTTTGTGTGCATTCTGAAAACATGTCGAAATATGTTTTGCTTTTTCCTGATGCCCTCCCACTCCTTCCTGAGTCACCAGGATTTTGGCATCAGATTGCAGTGGTGATGAAAACTGATGATGCAGCAGGTGGACAGGAAGGGGCAGTAGTGGAAAAAACTTAAAGGACAGCTTGAGAGATCCAAGATAAATACTTGGCACATAAAAGCTTAGATACATATAGGCAGTTCCAGCCAAAGTTAGTCACTGAATTATTTCATAAGATAACTTGGCATCTAAAATATAACACATACCTGATAGCTGCTACCTTTCCAGAATTTTTTCATTTCTTTACGTCTCCAAGCAACAATTGAGGCAGTAATAAGTGTGCACGGTACTAAATAGAGGAGAGCAGGTTGCCCCTTTTTCATCAGCACCAGAACAACAAAGGTAATTATCATGCCAACAGCATAGGCTGCAAAAAGAGTAACAAATATTAGTCATTTCTGAATGCTTCCAAAGGTGGATTTTAAAAGATTAAAAAAATGTATTTTTATTTTATTTCAGAGAGAGGAAGGGAGAAGAGAGATAGAAACATCAATGATGAGAGAGAATCATTGATTGGCTGCCTCCTACACACCCCCTACTGAGGATCGAGCCCACAACCTGGGCATGTGCCTTTGACTGGAATCGAATCTGGGACCCTTCAGTCTGCAGGCTGACCCTCTGTCCATTGAGCCAAATCAGCTAGGGCTTTTCTTTTTAAAAATATTTTTATTGATTTCAGAGAGGAAGGAAGAGGGAGAGAGAGATAGAAACATCAATGATGAGAGAGAATCATGGATCGGCTGCCTCCTGCACACCCCCTACTGGGGATCGAGCCTGCAACCTGGGCATGTGCCCTGACCGGGAATCGAACCATGACCTCCTGGTTCATAGGTCGACGCTCAACCACTGAGCCACACCAGCCGGGCCAAAGGTGGATTTTTTAAATCCCTAGTTGAAGTACTGGTTTTCAAGTATTTGAGGACGATTTTACCCTATGACTTCTTTTCATAATTTCATTATTTTCCTAGACAGTAATTAGGAGAGATAGGGCTTTTGAAAAACTTGGAAACTGGTTAGTATAAATACTAAACATCAACCATAGGTAAATATAATAAGTCAAGAAAGTCTCATGTATCTGTTACCATTAAGGATTTTGAGTTGTCTCACATCTTAGATAACTAAAATTTGGACCTGTAGGTACTAATGATTGCTTTGAAAAAAATCTTCCTCACATTGATTATGTATCTCCTGGTCTTGTGCAACAAGAGCATATCAAATATCATTTCATCTTTTCTTAATGACTCGGGGTCTCATTTTGAACATGGGATCTGAGAATATTGGAGCTGGAAGGGCCTTTACAGACAACTGAGTCTACCTCCTCATTTTACAGATGAGGCAATGGAGGACCAGGGAAGTGAAGTAAGCTGGCCAAAGTGACACAGCAGAAGTGACACAGTCCCTATTATTCACCTTTTCACTGAGTGTTCTTTTATTGTATCACAGTAACTGGTGCTAGACGCTTAATGTTAATGCCCTTAGAGCAGCGGTTCTCAACCTGTGGGTCGCGACCCCTTTGGCGGTCGAACAACCCTTTCACAGGGGTTGCCTAAGACCATCCTGCATATCAGATATTTACATTACGATTCATCACAGTAGCAACATTACAGTTATGAAGTAGCAACGAAAATAATTTTATGGTTGGGTCACAACATGAGGAACTGTATTTAAAGGGCCAAAAGGTTGAGAACCACTGCCTTAGAGAGTACACACTTAATGGCCTCAGAATGCTCTTCTTTTTTCATTTTTTATCTCTTCATTCACTTGTTGTTTCTAGTTATCAGGGTACCTATTTCTAGCACCACCCTTCTCTACTGCTAACCTACACTTTTAATTTTCTAAATTTAATTCGATTGTGGAATGGAAAACCTTGCTAGAACAGTACCTACTAGTAAATGGCTCTGGTGCAGGCCATTTACCTAAAAGAACTCTGGTGTATGGACTTTGATATACCTATTTGATATGTTCAGAAGTAGTATTTTTGGCTCCCTTCCTGCTCCTGTCTGTTCTTAACAACAGAAACAGAGCCCTAACTCGTTTGGCTCAGTGGATAGAGCGTCGGCCTATGGACTGAAAGGTCCCAGGTTCGATTCCGGTTAAGGGCATGTACCTTGGTTGCGGGCACAACCCCAGTAGGGGGTGTGCAGGAGGCAGCTGATCAATGTTTCTCTCTCATTGATGTTTCTAACTCTCTATCCCTCTCCCTTCTTCTCTGTAAAAAAATCAATAAAATATATTTTTAAAAAAATACAATAGAAACAGAGAGATAAGTAACAACTACTTGCTGTCCTAGGTGAGATGTTATTGTGCCATAAATTCATTTATATAAATACATAGTTATCTGTACAGTATTTTTTAAAAAATCTAGTATTATATAATTTGACTACTTGTGTGCCAGTTGCTCTAATAAGTATTTTACATATAAAATGTAATGTTTTTCTTTCACATATAATTTCCTTGTTAAGCCTCAAAAACCTTGTGAAGTAGGTAGTAAAGTATAATTATTCCTTTTTGATGGGAAAAAATATTTGTCTTATTAGTTAGTAATGACGAATTAGAATTTAGAGCTCCTTATTTTTAGACCTCTACCTTTTCCTACATATAACACAATTCAACATAATAATAAAAAAACACACAAAAAAGTTACCAATTGTGGAGGAGACATAGTATATAGAAGAAGAACCAGTCTGCTCATCAAATCTTCTACAGTATGCAATCAACAGGCCTTAAAAGAAAAAACACTCAACGTTATTTTCTTAAAACCACCACCACAACTCATAACACAACACTGTTATATTTTCTCTCTACTTGACTTTACTATGTAAATAAAATGTTTTTTGGGTGTGTGTGTGTGTGTGTGTATTTTTCATAAGAGCTAGTACTTTTTACCCATCAACAGGCACTTAGGACCCAGGGAAACGGTAAGAAACGTGAGGAAGGACAAAGTGTCAGCTAATTGAGAAATATTAATTACTTCTAAACTATATTTTTAGTGGGCTAGGGTGAAAAGTTTATTCTACGGGTAGCCCAATGAGAAAAATAATGCAGAGCTGCAATAACGGTCAGAGAAGACATGTTAAAAGCTCGTCAACTCCACCATATGCTATATGTTTTGTAGTACACTACCCTATAGGGCAGTGTTTACTATGTTTATAAATCACTTTTCCTAAATCACTTTTCCTAAAACGTAACTATTACTTTAAAACAGAAGTAACAGAAATTATAATACATTTGGTATTATTGAATTAAATTTTTAAAAAGGGTTTTGAATATATTATACTTCCTTAAGGAAGAAGGTCAAACTGATTCTAGTTGCTTCCTCTAAGAGACTTTTTGAGCCATGGAAGATATACTTTGGTTGTTACCAATTGGGCTTTGTCCTCTACCACTCAAAATGCTTTTTTCTTTCTTTATCATTGATCCCAGCTCTAGCAATAGCCAAGAGATACTTAATACAGAGTAGGTAACTTTTAACAAGTACTATATATTTAACAAATTGAAATGATCAGTATTTTTTACTGAAATTGTTACAAACAATTGCTTACCTGGTACAATAATGTCTCCAAAACCCAATATGGAAACTGGCATGGGGCATACACTCATTACTGAGAAATATGCCAGCTTTGGTACTTTGATGACTACTGGTAACTGTAATTATTTAAAAAAAAAAAGAAAAGAAAAAGGGTCACCAATAAACCCTCTTGGGAATTTTTACCCATACCTTTTAGAAAAGGAAGAATTAATATTAGAATGATTGTTTTAACATTTTAAAACTGACATTTAGAAGAACTTGAAATTAGAAAACATAAACTAGACACATATATATTCTGAATGTGTAGGAAGCTTGAAAGAAAGAGATATGTAGTTCTGGAAAAAACGAAACACGTGTAGGGTTAACTATTACTTCTAGTATCCCCACATCTAACCTCTTTTCCATTTTTAGCAAAAATATGACTTAGGCCTTGAAACAGATCTTTTTTTTTTTTTGGCAATCTGGATTTTTTTCCCCCAAAGAAGAGTCTTGTCTCAGAGGCTATAATTTAAAGTCCAATGAACATATCTGAAATACAATCCTTACTTTCTCATGGGGAGCTGAGGGTTGACCAGTGGCTTCCACCAAGTTTCCATCATTCTAGGATGAAACCCAAGTCAATAGGTATTTAATAATTTAGAATAACTAAGAAAAGGGCTATATTCTGTGAGAAATAAAGTTTTACAATACCTTAACATGCACGACATGACCAATTAATTACACAGGAAGGCAAATTATTAACTGGACACACATACATACAGTGGCAGCCAGTTCTGTTTAAATGCCATCGCTACCTTTTCATTATTTCCAAAAGGTCCAGCTGCAAGTTCAACCATGATACTCTCGCCGTTCTAAAATTGAGAAGATGAAAGAAATTGTCCAATCATTTAAAGAGAACAATCTGACAGTATTCAAGAATGATTTGGCCCTGTGGATTATGGCCTACCATAAATTGATTTTTTAAATGCACCATAAGCCCTGCTGCTGTGCTCAATGGTTAGTGACAACGTATGAACTGTAGGTCACAGTTCTATTCCCGGTCAGGACACATGCCCAGGTTGCAGGCTCGATCCCCAGTAGGGGGCATGCAATGATTCTCTCTCATCATTGATGTTTGTACCTTTCTCTCCCTCTCCCTTCCTCTCTGAAATCAATAAAAATACTTTAAAACTAAATAAATAAAATAAAATACTCCTTTTTTCCTAAAACAGTCTCTGTAGATAAGGTGGAGTAATCAGAAACAAAATCCACCTAGCAACACTGTTCCACTTTATCAGAACTCAACAATTTTCAGAAACTGACAGATAAACCATATACAGCTTATATGTATTGACAATCATATCTAGCATTTCTAATGGGCTATAAATTTTTCTGCTTTTAGTTATATCATGTCATATATTATGTGTCCTTAGTCATTTTTAGCGATAACAATTAATGGGGGCACAAGAAATATTTATTTTTTAATATTTAGATTTGTATTCAATATTGGTAACTTTATTTGAATAAATATACATTTGATCTCTGGCTACTCCCCACAATAACAAAACAATGAAGCCAAACTTGAGAGACCCAGCCCTAAAGAACTTGAGATGCTTCTCTACCCTAACTGCTGTCCAATATCAGCCCTGCCTGCTTTTATGGCCCAATCAAAACATTAACCTTAGCTGAGTTCTCTCCCTTGTGTCTGGCTCAGGCTTGTTATGTGGGCTCTGTGACGAGCTCATTAAAAAGTTATTTCCTGCCAGCCAAGTCTGCTGTGGAGAGGGGAAACATTCTGAGGTAGTGAGCTTCAGAATAGGTAGTGGGAAGGTAAATAAATGCTGAAGTTTAGAAAAATTGATTTACTAACTACAATATTTTACATGTGGGTGGGTGCAAAGGAGAAGTCACCGGAATGTTTTTAGGAGTACTTTGCTGATACCTGAGCTAAGTAGGAAGGATAAAGTCCCCAGCTATAGAAATCTTTTCCTCATGTTAAGCTTTGGGTTACTGAAGGGTTAAGTTACAGAGTTTAGAAAAATAAACTAATATTTAATACAGTTCCTTACAGCAAACTCCCATCATGTGATTCAATTTTCAGTTAAAAGAGTTTGGCTTGTTTTCTAACTGTTATTTAAAACATTTAACTGAAGAACATCATTGATATCCTCTCAAACAGTCCAAGGTATTTGAGTAACTACTATCTGCAAAATACTATAACAAAAACCATGGTGTATGAAATAAAAATGATGCCCTAGCCGGTTTGGCTCAGTGGATAGAGCATCAGCCCGCAGACTAAAGGGTCCCAGGTTCGATTTTGGTCAAGGGCACGTACTTCGGTTGCAGGCTCGATCCCCAGCCCTCATCAGGTTGCATGTGGGGAAGCAACCAATTGATGTGTCTCTCTCACATCGATGTTTCTCTCCCCCACTCTTCCCTTCCACTCTCTTTAAAAATCAATGGCAAAATATCCTCAGGAGAGGATTAACAACAAAATGAAGATAGGCTCTTATTGTCAGTACTAATAGACACCGGCCCCGCTAACTCATTAAAAGTTTACTAATACCAGGGTTGAGAACATGTTTAGATTGTCCAATATTCAATCCTTGAAATTTTCAGTGAGAACAACAAAAATAAGAAATTGCATAACTGATTTTCATTTTGAGTTTCCTACTAAAAGGTCTATAATTTCAATAAAAACAAACCAGACTGAGAAGACAGTGTTAAAGTAAATCTGTAACAGTGAACAGAGCAAAGAGCACTTCAATCTTTCCACCTGATCAGACTACTAGGAATTCCTAGTTGGTGGAAACTAAGATAGAAAAAAAGGAGATGAAGAATTCCCTAAGCACAGAAGGAAGAAAGAGGGCTCAAAGACATTTTTATTATTACCCTATACGTTTAAAATTCAAAAACTTTTTATGTATAGAGATTGGAAATAGTTTGCTGGCAGACACGTTTGACACTTAAAAAGTGATACTAGTGTTAAAACAGAATGGAAAAATTATTTTAAAACAAGAATTTATATAGCTATAGCCACTGTAAAATTTATGTGTCATATGCTATGACGATCTGTTGACCTATGACAATGGCTTTATAGAGAGAATGGTTTACTTTCATTATGAGATCTCTGATGGAGTGCCTTACAGAAACATCTTATTGAACCAAATACACTGATACAAGCTAGGACAACTTTAGATAGAACTTTAAAAAAAATGCTTTAATAAGTTAACAATTTTTGTTATAATCCGTAATACTAGTTCTGTGCTTTTGTGGGGTACTATTGCAAATAAAGTCAATTAGTCAAATGGCTCATCATCAAGGCACAGAAAGGTGCTAGTAAGATGGTTGGAGTAGTTGTGATTTGGGCCAATTTTAGCTTTCCAATGGGGCACAGGCTTGACTTACGCCATTATAGCAAGTACCTACTGGAAGTGCAGAGTTTCACAGTGATTTTACAAATGGTAGGGGCTAAAGAATGGATAAAGAACTAATGGGGAAAAAAGTAGTGATTATAATATCAAATATTAAATATGTGAAAGTGACAAAGGATAAAGAGATGATAGAAAGTTACAAAGCAAGACACGAAATAAAATAGGGGAAGTGGGAGAATTAGACAATAATTTAAAATATATTCATGAGATAGGAATAGGGACAAAGTGGAAAAATTGGGCAAATAATGAAAGACTATCACATTCACCCAACACCTCTCCCTTGTTCTGAGAACAGCACCTTCATTTTATTGAGGAGCTACTGGCAGAGTTGCAAATAGATGACCTAGGAGATGCCAGTTGTTATGATTCTAACATACTGGAAAAAGCCAGTCTGAGACCATGAACACATGGACAGAAGCAGAAAGGGAGCAGATGTAGCCCTGCGTCGAGTTTCTGCAGAGGCCAGCCCCATCTTGGCCTCTACACACAGCTTGGCTAGATGGGACCTTTTTGGTACAGAAAGGGTAGGTTGGGTTCTGTTAGTTGCAACCAAAAGAATTTTACTGATGGAAGAGGGAGGATGAAATGCTAGTAATACGCCTTCACACAATGGATTAGGAAACTGAAGCACAAAGAGCTATCTGACTTATCCAGGGTTACGAGGGTACACGTTAGGTCTTCAGATTTCCAGTGTGGTACTCTCAGATGACAGCTACAGAAATGGGAGAAGCAATGCTACATTTTCATTATTATTGTTGTCTATTTTATCTACAGCAAACATTTACTCTTTCCCAATAAGAAAAGATACTTTAAAAAGAGTGGGAAGCAAATTTACAGATATTCTCATATTCACATCAGTCAGGAGACATTTTTTACTTAGCAGAATGGCTTAAAGGCTTGAAAAAAAATCCTCCATTAAAAGGCCAATTTCAATGACAATTTTCTTAAAAGAGTTAGAATTCACTCTGGGTAAACATCTGCAAAACCAATAATCTAAGAGCAGGTTTAAGATTCTCGTCTTTTAGCATGTTTCTCATGGGTTTCAAAATATCATACCTTTGTGATGAATGGTGTTATGAAAACAAAGAACACATCATAGAGGAGGAGAAGGCCTAGAAGTATCACACACGACTGTTGAAAGAAACAAATTTAAAGGTCAAACTTCCCATATCTAAATTAAGAGATTTTTCAAGTTATAAATAAACATATGAACATACATTTGAACACTATTTTTAAAAGCATTAATGGTTATTACTATTTGTAGTTTTCTCTATAAACCCCATTAAAACTTTTATGTTCTTTATCCTATTCTTTTTATATATAAAAAAAAGAATCACTGAATCAAAGAAATGTTTTTCCCTGATATTTAGTCCTGTAAGAATTTTATAAATTAGGCATATATGTAAATGATTTAAAATATTTTAGCTAGCAAATCAGTAGTTACCTGGGACTGGGGTTTAGGATTGATTGCAAAAGGGCATGATAGAGCTTTTGAAGAGATGAGAAATGTTGTTTAACTTGATTGTGATGGTGGTTACAAAGTTATACATTTGTAAAATTTCAATAAACTTCACACTTAAGATGGGTATAATTATATGTAAATTATACCTCAGTAAAGTTGTTTTAAAAAGAAAATATTATCGCCCTGGCTAGGGGGCTCAGTTGGTTGGAGCATCGTCCCACACACCAAAAGGCTGCAGGTTCAATTCCTGGTCAGGGCACATACCTAGGTTGCAGGTTTGATCCCCAGTCGGGGCACATATGGGAGGCAACTGATTGATATTTCTCTCACATCGATGTTTCTCTCTCTTTCTCTCTCCCTAAAATCAATAATAATTTTAAAAACATAAAAAGAAACAATTATTTTAGCTGTCAGAGTAGAATACCTTACCTTGAAGTTGGGTAACTTCAGTGTTTTAATTAAATTCAGGCAGAAAGCAATCCCCAAGATATCCTGTAAAATCCAAGCCCACCTAAAATCAAAAGAAATTACTCTATTATTTTATCCAGTTATTTTCAGATGGAACTTTCCTTTTCTTTTTTAAGTTTATTTTTTGTTGTTGACAGTATTTTCCCACCACTTCCCTCTCCACCCAGCCCCCGCCCCACCCCAAGCCTTCACCACACTATTATCTGTGTCCATGGGCTGTGCAAATACTCATTAAGTCTTTGGTTAATCTTTTCCCATCCTCCCACCTCCCTCCCCTGTCAGTCTATTTCTCAGGTGGAACTTTTCAAAAGAATAGATCACTAAAGTAAAATTGTTCAATTGCTATGATTTGATTATTCAATAATCAAGCAGCAATTATAAAAATACAATGAAAAACCTCTTCTATTTTTCATATTTAGTAATTTACTGCCTTAATAGAATAATTAATACTACTATACTATCAGACATAAATGCATATTTATCTTTAATCTCTGAATTTATACATGTCTCTTTCTAGAAAGGTGGTGTATAACAAAGGATAGGTAGCTAAAACATAAAGGAAACAAGAGCTATGCAACATACTCTATCAGAAATGGATATGCATAATTCCTAAATGATTTCTCATACCTGAAGCTGCCTAAAATGTATGAACTTTGCTCCCAAATCTTAGGGTATTAAATCCTTTGGACTTTACTAATTTCATTAATAAAACACTAAAGAAACTTAAATATATATTTTTTCTGGTTATCCTTCCTGTAAATGGATGAATACCTATATATTTTTCTTATATCTCCTTCTTTATTAAATAAGAGGTAACCTACTCTAGTATACTTATATTCTTTTGCATCTTTTTCACTTAAAAATATATTCTGGAAATGACTGCATATCAATTCATAGAGATCTTCATTCTTTATAGCTGCACTGTACTCCATTGTATACTAAACTATGGCTACATCATAATTAAGCATATATGTAGTTAAGTCTATTTCAGCTTAGATGTTTAAATTATGATTCATTATTACCTTCTCTATATGACCTCAAACTAATACAAAATCTGCTTATTTAACAAGTAACTTTTTTCAAGACTATGGTGTTCTGGGATAAAAGCAAAAACTTCCATAATAATCATAATGAATAATTATCAGGACAAGACATAAAATAATCCATCCATAATCTAAAAGCAAATAAACTAAGTACTTATACCTATCTTCATTTCTAAACACGGCCCAAACAGCAGCTATTGCTATGCACAGTCCAGAGAGAAAAATAAGTCTCACTTCAATGCTTTTGCCAGAACACACAATCCTAAAACGACAACAAAAGAAACACATGGGAATAGGTTAGTTTACCTTGCAGATGAAATAAAATGTTTATTTACTGTGAGAAATGACAAATATTAACCACAGTCACAAGAAAACTATTGCAATAACAATTTAAAAGTCTTGATTTTAAATAAAATGTAATAAAATAATAAAATGTTTATCAGTTCAATAGAACCTTCTGTGATGATAGAAATATTCCATATTGGGACTCCAATATGGACTATATTTTATTTCTTTTTTTAAAATATATTTTATTGATTTTTTTACAGAGAGGAAGGGAGAGGGATAGAGAGTTAGAAACATCGATGAGAGAGAAACATCGATCAGTTGCCTCCTGCACACCCCTTACTGGGGATATGCCCGCAACCAAGGTACACGCCCTTGACCGGAATTGAAACTGGGACCCTTGAGTCCGCAGGCTGACGCTCTATACACTGAGCCAAACCAGTTAGGGCTATTTTTTAAAAAATATATTTTATTTCTTTAAAAATATACTTTTATTGATTTCAGAGAGAGGAAGGGAGAAGGAGAGAGAAACATTAATAATGAGAGAGAATCATTGATTGGTTGCCTCCTGGATGCTATCCACTGGGGATTAAGCCCACAATCTGGGCATGTGCCCAAACCAGGAATCAAACCATGACCTCTTGGTTTATAGGTTGACACTCAACCACTGAGCCACACCGGCCTGGCCATGTGGCAATTTAGCACTTGAAATGTGGCTAATGAAACTGAGGAACTAAATTGTAATTTTACTTAATTTTAATTAATTTAAATTTGAATAGCCACATGTATACTAAACTGCACAGATTTAAAATAAGACTACTTTTTCTTGTATTGTTTTATATTACAAAAACCAACATTACAGGATGCCTCATAAGAGATACATACGTGCATTGTCCATATGGTATCTTACGAATTAGTGCAGCAAGACAGTTGTATAGACTCATTGCTGATGCTATGCAGAAAATTGCTATCATAACATAAACTAGAAGAAAACAAAACAAGACACTAAATTATATGAGAACAGAAAAAAATGTAACAAGAAAATATTTACACAGCAATATCAATTCTTTAGCTTTCTCATCAGATCATGATACTTTCAATGCACTGGCCATATTATGATCTGAATTGGTTACTAAACTGAAAATATTTACATCTTGAGTTTTTAAGAGTAATTTATGTTGTTTCAATTCCTTTATACATTGGAAGGATGATTGCTTAAAGGGTTGTGAAGCTGGCTCTCCATTTACTATCATTCAAACTGACATGTTTGTTAAAGATTTCTATGAAGGGAGTTGTACACATTTATGAGTATTTAATTTTAATGTAAGAAATAGAAGAATGAATAAGCCAATATAAACACTTTTTTAAAATTAAAATTTTTTTTATTGTCTCAAGTTTTACATATGTCTCTCCCCCCCCCCCCATTGATCCCCCCCCCCCCCCAACCACTCCCACCCTGGGCAAGCCCCCACCACCCCAGTGTCTGTGTCCATTGGTTATGCTTATATGCATGCATACAAGTCCTTTGGTTGCTCTCTACCCCCCCCGCCCCCCACCTTCCCTGTCATTTGTCTCTGGATCTATTCTTGTTCATCAAATTATGTTGATCATTATATCCCACATGAGTGAGATCATGTGATATTTATCTTTCTCCAACTTGCTTATTTCGCTTAGCATAATGCTCTCCAGTTCTATCCATGCTGTTGCAAATGGTAAAATAGTTGCTTCTTTTTTATAGTGGCGTAGTATTCCATCATGTAGATGTACCACAGTTTTTTAATCCACTCATCTGCTGATGGGCACTTAGGTTGTTTCCAAATCTTAGCTATTGTAAATTGTACTGCTATGAACATAGGGATGCATATATTCTTTCTGATTGGTGTTTCTGGTTTCTGGAGATATAGTCCTAGAAGTGGGATTACTGGGTCAAATGGGAGTTCCATTTTTAACTTTTTGAGGAAACTCCATACTGTCTTCCACAGTGGCTGTACCAGTCTGCATTCCATAAACACAAAATGCAGCTTAGGAATGAGAACTGACACCTTAGACATTAGCCATGCTATCTATATTTTTCTAAAGTTGAATTTATCTATAACTTGGCCTGTGGTAAAACCAAATCCATTTAAGCAAACCTCTTTGTTATGAAACAATACTAAGGCAGTTAAAATTGACAAGTGTTTTTCTTTTCTTTTTTGTTTTTAAGTATTTTAAAAAATATATTTCCACTGATTTCAGAGAGGAAGGGAGAGGGAGAGAGAGATAGAAACATCAATGATGAGAGAGAATCATGGATCAGCTGCCTCCTGCACGCCTCCAACTGGGGATCGAGCCTGCAACCCGGGCATGTGCCCTTGTCCGGTATTGAACTTGGGACCCCTCAGTCTGCAATCCAACACTCCATCCACTGAGCCAAACCAGCTAGGGCGACAAGTGTTTTTCTATAGTAGCTATACTTATTTGAGAATTCTTTAAAATTAAAAACATTTGGTCTCCTTGTTGTTAAAATAGGGGGGGCTTATTGTACTCTAAAATAAAATAAAAATAATTTGTTTTCTGAACTTCATCAAAATTTCACAATGGAAACACAAATTTTACCTGAATTTTTCAAATTCCACTAAATTGCAGAAAACTATAATTGTTCTGCAGGTGAGAAAGAAAGTAATCTAGAGATGGTAAGTAAGGGATAGCCACTTTCTAATTGGTGATGTAGACAAATTTACTTTTTAGTCCCTGAGTCTCATCTTTAAAATGTGAAATATAATTATACCCATGTCAGGGTTACTGTGAGGATCTGGCACATAATTAGCTTTATATAACTCTTATTTGTTGCTATTTTAATTATCCTATATAATAAACAGCTAATATGCTAATTAGACTGAAACAGCAGAACAACTGTCCAGATAACCTTCTGGGCGACCTTCTGGACGAAGCCGGGGCTGTGAGGGCCAAGCCCTTTGCTTGAATTTCGTGGATTAAGCCTCTAGGTCAATGATGGCGAACCGAGAACCAAGATGGAGGCATAGGTAAACACCGGAGTTTGCTGCCTCGAACAACCACTTCAAAAATACAACTAAAAGACAGAAAGGACATCATCCAGAACCACAGGAAGGCTGGCTGAATGGAAATTCTACAACTAGAAGGAAAGAGAAAAGCATACCGAGTCTCAGAGGAGGTGCAGTGCGGCAGTAAAATACAAAGGTGCGGAGGTGCATGTGGAGCAGGCTGGCAGCTGAGGGCGCGGTTGTCGTTTTCAATCAGGAGGGAGTCTCAGGCTCTGAGCTCCAGTTCCGGGCGAGTCTCTAGGGACCCAGACTCATACAGGAGAAGCGGGACTGTCTGGCATCGGTGAGAACCCTAGGGCAGCTTTCTCTCCCAGGGGCTCGCAGCGATTACCAGGACACTGAGAAGCAAAGCCTCTGAGGGCAAGCCTGAGAGCAGCCATAACTGCTAGCACCGCCCTGTTGATCCTGTGGGACCTGCCCCGCCCAAGCCCTGCAGGGAGGCTTTTGCTGGATAGCCTAAGGCAAAGGCTAGATTAGCACCTCCCTAGAGATCCAGGAGCCAGGAAGCCCAGAGGTCAGAGTGGGACCATCCAGTTTGCAGCTCCGTGGAACCATAAAAGACACACTCAGGGGGCAGACTCAGTGAGCACCAAAGCCCCACTGAAGCAAGTCTTGCTCCAGAGGGGTGTCTCCAGCACAGAAGTTCTCCCACTGCAGACACAGCTGATTCTCACAGCCAATTGGCCTGGAGGTCAATTCCTCACAGTGATAACTACAACAATCAAGGCTTAATTACAACAAGACTGTGCACAAAGCTCACAAGGGGGTGCACCAAGAGTGTCTACCTCAGGTAATTGGGACACTTAGCACAGAAAGGCACTCTATCGACACTGCCGAGACAAAGAAACAGGACACAAATGACAGAAATGGAGGAAAGCAAACTACAGGATATAGAGTTCAAAACCACACTTTTAAGGTCTTTCAATAATTTTCTAGAAACTGCAGATAAACTTAATGAGATCTACAAGAAATCTAATGAGACCCTCGATGTTGTGATAAAGAACCAACTAGAAATTAAGCAAACACTGACTGAAATAAAGAATATTATACAGACTCCCAACAGCAGACCAGAGGATCGCAAGAATCAAGTCAAAGATTTGAAATACGAAGAAGCAAAAAACACCCAACCGGAAAAGCAAAATGAAAAAAGATTCCAAAAATACGATGATAGTGTAAGGAGCCTCTGGGACAGCTTCAAGCGTACCAACATCCGAATTATAGGGGTGCCAGAAGAAGAGAGAGAGCAAGATATTGAAAACCTATTTGGAGAAATAATGACAGAAAACTTCCCCTACCTGGTGAAAGAAATAGACTTACAAGTCCAGAAAGCGCAGAGAACCCCAAACAAAAGGAATCCAAAGAGGACCACACCAAGACACATCATAATTAAAATGCCAAGAGCAAAAGACAAAGAGAGAATCCTAAAAGCAGCAAGAGAAAGAAAATCAGTTACCTACAAGGGAGTACCCATACGAATGTCAGCTGATTTCTCAACAGAAACTTTGCAGGCCAGAAGGGAGTGGCAAGAAATATTCAAAGTGATGAATACCAAGAACCTACAACCAAGACTACTTTATCCAGCAAAGCTATCATTCAGAAGTGAAGGTCAGATAAAGAGCTTCACAGATAAGAAAAAGCTAAAGGAGTTCATCACCACCAAACCAGTATTATATGAAATGCTGAAAGGTATCCTTTAAGAAGAGGAAGAAGAAGAAAAAGGTAAAGATACAAATTATGAACAACAAATACACATATATCAACAAGTGAATCTAAAAATCAAGTGAATAAATAATCTGATGAACCGTATGAACTGGTGATTGTAATAGAATCAGGGACATAGAAAGGGAATGGACTGACTATTCTTGGGGGGGGGGGGAAGGGGTGTGGGGGGTGCGGGAAGAGATTGGACAATAATCGTGCACCTATGGATGAGGACAGTGGGTGGGGAGTGAGGGCGGAGGGTGGGGGGGGAACTGGGTGGAGGGGAGTTATGGTGGGAAAAAAGAGGAACCAATGTAATAATCTGAACAATAAAGATTTAATTTAAAAAAAAGATAAATAGAGAACAAAACAATAATAAAATAAAATAAAATGATGGCAAACCTATGACACGCGTGTCAGAGGTGACACGCAAACTCATTTTTTTGGTTGACTTTTCTTTGTTAAATGGCATTTAAATATATAAAATAAATATCAAAAATATACATCTTTGTTTTACTATGGTTGCAAATATCAAAAAATTTCTATATGTGACACGGCACCAGAGTTAAGTTAGGGTTTTTCAAAATGCTGACACGCCGAGCTCAAAAGGTTCGCCATCATTGCCCTAGAACCTACTCTCCCAACAACAGATCAAAATATGAGTGATATTCGAAGAATGATTATTTTCTAATTGGAAATATGTCAATAGATTATATTTTCAAAATTGCTGCCACAGGGCAAGAGAAATTGAATAAGCTGAAACTAACCTTAAGGTTTCAATTTTCTAGTCCAGAAAGTATTCTAATGTTCTCCAAATAAGCATTGTAGCCTTTGGTGGTTTTTACAAGTTCTCATCTATCACCCCCAACCCCCCATTTCCCTGGTCTCTCCACCTCCTCTTTGTACTGTATGTTGGCCAGGAATGGCAAATTTCCATTCTATCAGACAATTAAGAAGATTGTCCAGGGGACGGACAAGCCATTATGTTCCTACCACTACCTACTTAAAGGAATAAGTATCACTTACTCTCTAGATCACAGGCAAATACCTGTGTGTCTTTAGATGTAGTATGAACCTAACTGTTTACACATGTAAAACAAAATTTAAGTAATATAACATCTTGATTTATAAACTGACAGAAGAATAAACTACACTTTGGGGGTAAGCAAAGGCAATAAATCAGTAATTTGAATAGCTTCTATTTCATGTAACTAAATAGAGCCACCAAGAAGTCCTTAGCCTGCTCTTTATTTTTAAAAACTATTTTTATTGATTTCAGGGAGGGAGGAAGGAAGGAGAGATAAACATCAATGATATTTATCATTGATCTGCTGCTGCCTGCATCCCGCATCCCTACTGGGGATAGAGACCACAACCCAGGTATAAGCCCTGACCAGGAATTGAATTGTGACCTCCTAGTTCATAGGTTGATGCTCAACCAACGAGCAACACTGGCCGTGCTAACCTGCTCTTTAGATATTAGGATTTCATGCTTTATCTACAGGGAGGGAAATGTAGGGACCATAACAATTCTTTCAAGTCATTCATGAAGAAGTGTTCTTATCTTAAGACAGTATATTTTTAATCTGAATATTTTTTTTACCCCACAGTAATGGAGACCTAACATTTCTAACAATTTAAAAAGGTAATATCACTTTTTATTTATTCACTTAAGTTTTCCGGGTAGAAGGAAAAGATAAAGTAAGTGAAAAGATTGTTTGCTGAAAATAGCAAATACAAAACATGATTTCTTACCCAACCATTTGTAGAAGAAATAAAGTAAGACCATCATAACACAGCAGATGGCCACAAATATTACAACTGTTAGAGGACTGAAAGTGAAATATTCGTCCTTCTTTCTCCTCATTTCTCTGTCTTCAGTGTCTGCCATTGCTTTCATGCTTTCCCTGAGTAAACATACACAGGAACTTCAGCAAATCTCTTCCAAGTAAAATCATTTGTAAAATCCATCTTTAACACCAACTTAAATTTGTTATTGATTATAAAGCAATACACTTAAAAAAACTCCACCCAAACACCAAAAAGAAATGTTTAATCCAGAAAGTAAAAACTCTCTATTATTCTACCCTCCAGAGATAATATTTTTAACCAGTGTTTTGACTTTTGAAACAGCATTTTTTTCTGATGCAAAATTGATGAAATAGATGACATATATAAACAAATTAAATTTTGTGGATGTTTATATTATCTGATTTGGAAACTATATTAATGGAATAAATTTCAGATGATAACCAATTCTTCTTAAACACTAAATATTATCAATTTACACAGTCAAGTACTAAAATTAGCTTCTTTTAAATGGAAACACTAAAAGTTGTCTATCAACTCAGTATTTACTGTATGCTCATCAGTATATTATGAAGGACTCATAGGAGTTCAAGACATAGCTTTGTCCAACCTTGATTTAAGACAGCAAAACATTGTTTTTAATTCTTCCAACAATCCTTGCTTTCTAGGTCACAGTTAATAAAAGGAAGGGACGGAAGTTGAAGAGGAAAGAGCCTCAAGGGCCCCTTGCTGAGCAGTCTCTGTTCTGTCACCTATTGTCTCCTCCCAGCTGTGTGGAAGCCACTACATGCTTTTCCAGCCCCAATCCCATCAACTCCGGTCTACCAGTGTGCACTCCCGGACCCCTTATCGCCTTGGCTCAGTACAAACGTTAGTTAAAAAAGAGTTTACTTCTATCAAATTACACATTTGCCAAACTGCTTCTTTACCAAATGCCACTATCTTATGAGAACCTTGTTAACTGAGATGGCCACCACATTAAGCATCTGTGACTTTAGGCAGGCTACCGGGGATAAGAGAAGGGAGAGTCTGAGGACAGACACAACAGCACCTCCCTGAAACTGTATAGCTACACGGTTATTAATGTAAGTTTCATTAAAAGTGATACCCAAGTGGGAAAATGTGCCACCTATGGTATCTATCATTATAAACAAATATATTTATTTATTTATTATTATTATTTTTTTTCAATTAGCAATAATCGCGCCTCGGATAAATCTCTTTGGCTATGATACTGCTACTGTGCAAAGCTATATAAACAAATTAGCAGCCCTGCGCACGAATCCGTGCGCGAGTAGCTCGCTGCCACGTGCCTCAGCTGGCCACCCCACCCACTGTGGCTGGTAGCTCTCTCGCAAATAGCTCGCTGCCCCACCGTCCTGTAGCTCTCCTCCGCTTGTAGATTGGTCCTGACGTTACAGTGTCCAGGCTAATTTGCATATTCCTCTATTATTATATTAGATATACTTAAAGACATTTTTTAATCAGAGTACACACGTAAGCCATAACAATGAAGATTTACATGTCCGTATTCAGTGTAATAGAAAGCACGAGGCAATTTCTTGAAGGGAAAACGTATACTAGACTAGCAGTTCTCAACCTGTGGGTTGCCAACCTGTGGGTCGCGACCCCTTTGGGGGTCGAACAACCCTTTCACAGGGGTCGCCTAAGATCATTGGAAAACACATATATATAATTACATATTGTTTTTGTGATTAATCACTATGCTTTAATTATGTTCAATTTGTAACAATGAAAATATATCATGCATATCAGATATTTACATTACGATTCATAACAGTAGCAAAATTACAGTTATGAAGTAGCAACGAAAATAATTTTATGGTTGGGGGTCACCACAACATGAGGAACTGTATTAAAGGGTCGCGGCATTAAGAAGGTTGAGAACCACTGTACTAGACTGATATCAGATTAAAACACTACAATTCATCTAAAAAAAAAAAAAAGAAAATACTAGAATTCATCTTTTTAAAAAATTGTTCTCAAGAGCCACATGCAAAGCTCTTCTCCATGCCATCTTGAGTTTAGAAAACTTGAGGACCAGTGATCTCATTATAGTAAGACTTCACATTTCTACTGAAAAGTCTGCCGACGCTCTATCCACTGAGCCAAACCGGTTTCGGCTACCTTGCACTTTTCAAGGTAATTCTGGGTTATGAGGTCCTGTCCTGGCAAAATTTCCCTGTCCTAAGCCTTATTCTCTTTCCCTTCTCTTTCATTTACTCTTTACTTGCCAAATGATAATCCTTATGTTCTTAATAATTTTACTTTTCATGGAAATTTTTACTTTTTATCACTGATTCATATTCCCTTTTTTTATATGTTGTCACCCTCCCTACCCCAATCATACATACACTTACTTCTTTCTTTATCTTACTCTTAGACTCAGCTACCTCAATATTAAAATCCATAATCTTAGAGGTAAAGGACATCTCCTCTCCCAACCTGGCTATTGAAGGCAACAAAATCTGTTTCTGCCTATCGTGATGTTTTATAAATAAAAAAGCTTATATGTACTCCTCTCCCATCTCCAGTTTTCTTGAAGAGACTGCCCTGATATATATGTGAAGCCTGCCTTGCTAATTCAAAGGGTGGTCAATGGCCAGCAAAATCACTTGGGAGCTTGTTAGCAATGCAGAATCTCATTCCCCACCCCGAGCCTCCTAAATCTGAACTTCTATTTTAATGAGATCTCAAGACAGTTTGTATGCACATTACAGTTTGAGAAGCACTACTTTAAAGAAACAATGTACATAGTAATGGAAGTACAGGGTGAATTTATATTAAATAGAAAAAGATTCTTAATGAATTAGAAGCTTTTGGGAAATTATTTATAAAGTTTCAACAAATAATCTAGAAAATAACCGGAGACCTAGTTACATACCTTGTTTTCTAAAGATTAATATTAATGAAGAAAAAACAATGTTTACAGGAAAACACGTGACTCATATATTTTGAAACATGTTTTCCAAATATGTAAAATATTTAAAGTTCAATACTCAGGAAACCTATACTTGTTAAACCCTAAGATTTCTCTCTTTTTTTTTTTTTTTTTATATTTTATTGATTTTTTACAGAGAGGAAGGGAGAGGGATAGAGAGTTAGAAACACCGATGAGAGAGAAACATCGATCAGCTGCCTCCTGCACACTCCCCACTGGGGATGTGCCTGCAACCAAGGTACATGCCCTTGACCGAAATCGAACCTGGGACCCTTGAGTTCGCAGGCTGACGCTCTATCCACTGAGCCAAACCGGTTTGGGCAAGATTTCTCTCTTGATGTAAATAAATCAAATTTCAGTATTTTAAAAATTGTAAGTAAGCTTATTAGCTTCATTTAATTGCAAATAAGCCCTTTTTAATGAAATCTAGAGCAGCGGTCGACAACCGGTGGTCCACGAACCACTGGTGGTCCATGAGGTCTGAAAAGTTGGCAACCACTGGTTTAAGGAAACCTTTGGAGCAGCGGTCGCCAACCGGTGGTCTGCGGACCACTGGTGGTCCATGAGGTCCGAAAGGTTGGCGACCGCTGATCTAGAGATCAATTCACAAGGTGAATATATTGTCCTTCATGGATGAATTAATATGTTCTGAGCACTTTTTTAAAATTCAGAGTTATAAGTATGAAATGATCTTTCTCTACTGTGTTGCCTACTTTAATCTAGAGCCAAAGGTACATAACTGTAAGAAGATTGGGTTTAGGTTGTTATTAAATACGGAAATCCAAATTTATGTACATTTGAAATTTCTACATTTAAATTAAAATATGGACATGTTTAATATTCTCCCTAAAGCACTGAACAGAATGATGAGGTCACACTGTATTGACTTAACTCAAAAGGAGCTGGGAAACCCCTCACCTTCTCTTACTTATTGTCTTCCAACCTAAATAAACAGGCATGTTAGGGAACTAAGTACCTTCACCTTCCTGGGAGACCTCATTGAACATCTTAAATGAAGAGTCTTTGACAGAATGTCAGTGTTTCCCTGCCAGCTGAAGAATTAGAGGAACCTATGACCCGCTTCTCAGAGATAAGGCGAATGACCCGTATGAGAACAAACTGCAATCTGATCTTAACCACACTATTTTCTGAGGTGGAATTTAAATGTTGTTATATGATTAAAATAATTTCAAGTAATAATTTTTAGCCATTTATCACAAAAAACACTGAAGTTTAATTAAACTTACAATTCAAGTAGTCCACTCCAGTATCCTCCTAATGCCACAGTGAACACAGAAATTACAAAAATAACCACCATAGTATAGTCAAAGTTAGACCGTGACGGAGAATACATTTTCACAGTAATGTTATCTCCAAGAGTCTGAAAGGCAAAAAATGAGAGTTAAAACACCAGTGTTAGTTTCTTCCCACTAGAGTATGGCTGTAGCACTCCAATTTCGCTCTGGAATGGACACTGCGCCAGGCAGTCAAGAATACTAGAACTAGTTTTGACAATATGACATATTCTCTTGTCAAAATTAGGAGGCTATATTTTGGTTTATTAAATCTTAAAACTGCAGTATTCCATACAATCAGAGGTTTTAAAGAAGTCAAAACAAATCAATATCCTTTCTGAAGTCAGGGCTCAGAAACACCTTGTGCTAAATGGGAGGTGAATACTTCCCAAGTAAAGACTTGGTAGGCCTTCACAGCTTCTTGTTGGCAAGTGTAGCATGTATAATCATTTAAGTTAAATATCAGTGGTTAAAAGTAAAGAGTGTACTAGGTATGAACATTGTCTAGTATGTAATTACTAATTTACCTGCTTCATATCTTTGAAGTCTCTGTTGTTTATAAATGCAATCAGTATTTTCATATCATGAAATTCAGATGTGTTCCCTGAGGGAGCAAACTAAAAGAAAAAAACACACACATATTATGAAAACGTATGAACTACTAACATATTTACAGAATAAAATCCAAATTATTCCAATAGAATATCACATCTTTATCAAGTTATAAAACAAGGGGTGCGGCCGGAAAGGGGGCCGCCCCCACGCCCTTCACGCAACGCACGTTCGTGGGGAACCTGGCGCTAAACCATTCGTAGACGACCTGCTTCTGGGTCGGGGTTTCGTACGTAGCAGAGCAGCTCCCTCGCTGCGATCTATTGAAAGTCAGCCCTCGACACAAGGGTTTGTAAAAATAAAAAAGAAATAAAAAGCCAAAAAAAAAAGAAAAAAAAAAGTTATAAAACAAAGTTTCAAGTGTTCTTAATATTATAGCAAGAGTTCTCAAACTGTTATATACAGGTATATCATATATATGTAACTCTCACACACACACTATACATACTTGTTCCTAACAAAGTCTTGTCTACTTTAGGAATAGAAAAGAAACTACAAAATATTCCAATTAAATGCCTATCATCACCAGAATGTTTATTTAAAAATAATCCTATTAGATTATTCAAAACCACACACACAGAAGATAGTTCAACCTGTGAAATTTGATATCATGAGCTCAAAAGAAATTATTATCGATAATAATAAAGGCGTAATATGCTAATTAGATTGGACAGCCAAACAACCTTCAGGACGTCATTCTGGTTGAAGCCATGGTGGTGGGGGCCAAGGCTGAGGCCGAGGCGGTTAGGGGCAATGAAGCAGGCAGGCGAGCAGTTAGGGGTGATCAGGCAGGCAGGCAAGTGGTTAGGGGTGATCAGGCAGGCAGGTGAGTGGTTAGGGGCGATCAGGCAGGCAGGCAGAGTGGTTAGGGGCAATCAGGCAGGCAGGCAGAGTGGTTAGGGGCGATCAGGCAGGCCAGCGGTCCTGGATTGCAAGAGGGTATAGGCTGGGCTGAGACAAACCCCCCCCCACCCCCCACCCCCCACCCCCACCCAGCACAAATTCCGTGCACCGGGCCTCTAGGAGTTTTATAACTTACTAAGACACTGTTATTGGCAACCAACAATGCTTCAGCACCTCCGGTTTGTGCAATTCTGGCTTTTTCAAGAAAATGGCAGGTTCCCCACTGAACCACAACTGCTTTGTTCTTTATCCCATCAGAAGGAATATCAGAAATGTTGCACAGTGGTGTGGAAGTTAGATTCTTCAAACTAATGGAAGTCTGAAAAGAAGAATGTTAGCATGGTAAATATCGTATTTCACCCTAAATGCATTTAGTGACAAAGTATCTATTGATTTAATATAATGTTCCTTTAAATCATGCTGATCAGGCTTTGAAATATTTTAAAATTCCCTAACTTGTTTCTCCTACAGAGAGAAAAATATTTAAGCTAAAGCAATAAAACAATTACTATTTATTAATCACATATTACAACTAGTTCATACACTGAAAATAATAATCACTCATTTTCACCTTTCAATATTTTTGTTTACAAAGAAATAGTAATTGTGATGTACTTACTGCATTTTCTAGGGTTCTTGGCAGAGCTGTCCAACGAGGGTTATAGAACATGCAGTAGTCCTTAGATGGTGAAGGTGTGCCAATTCCAGACGCGTGCAGGATTGCTTCCTGAGCAGCTGTCTGGGACATGAACAATAATTTTCACACTAGTGATGATTTGGCTTTGCCAACAACTAAGGATTCTAATAAAGCTATTTATATCTAGGTTGGACCACATTTCCTTAAGAGGGAAGGTCTTCTAGTGATTTTACTTTTTCTTGTTTGAGAAAACACTGAAACTATACACATTTGCCTAGAACACATTCTTTGAGAAAGTCACTTTCTTATGGGGATATTGTTATGGCCCTTGTTGTAAGAGCCATATCCCAGAGAGGATTCTTGCTGTGCTGTGATAATTTCGGAACTCCCTTCACTGCCCGAAACTTTCCTTCCAGACCCCTTTGGGAGTTGTTACTTCATTATTTACGTTCTGTAACAGAAAATCCATGTGAAATCCGTTAACCCACTTGTACCTTCCATAGTATGAATAACTAAGATTTTTTAAAAAGAATATTATTTCTAAGTGCTATTTTCGGAAAAGAACCAAAGAACTCTCAAGTTTTCAAGATTCCGTAACTGCCTATTCAAAAAGAGCAATCCAGAGTTTAAAGGGAGGGAAAAGAGCTAGAAAAATGTTATTTCCTTTTGCCTCATTTCCCACTGTCTGGGAAAAAGAAAAAGAAAAAAGGAGACAAGACGTAAGAAGTGACTGAAAAGAATAAGTATTATACATGAGGGTGAGAGTGGAGAGTATGAAATGATGAAACATCCCAAGATAATTAGAATACCACTCTGCATCACGATTCCCTTCAAACTTGGATCAATTCAAATCCCACTTTCCTCCTCCTTTGAACAAATCTTTCTCTAAAACATAAGGGAGAAAGAAGATTGCTTGGCAAATGAAGATGATGGACTAAGCCTCTACTAAAGCATGCATTAGGTTGAGCCACATCAAATTGCTGATAATTGAACATTTTGTTCTATAAAATTGGCAATTTCATGTAAGACAATCTAAATTTTTAATGAGTACAAAATGCTCTAACCCATGCTCCTACCTAAAATTTCCCTTGAACATTTGGGATTAGAAAGCTTTCTGGCATAGGGACTTCGTTAGCTTAAGGATCTAAGCCAGTATAGCGAATTCTTTTAAAATGCCATCAAATTACATAGAATAATTAAAGATATTATTTGTGAAAAAATAAATGTAGTTTTTATTTGGCTATATATATGGTGGCCATGAATGGATTCTGACAGCAGAGATGAATCGATATGTTAGATTCTTACTATACACCAAATTATTTTTGTTATAAACAAACTGTACAAATGAAACAAAGTATATTTAGGTTATTTTCATGCATTTGTCTGATTCAGTACCGCTGTTTTACAAAGAGGGCTTTGAGACTCAGAGAAGTTATTAACATAGCCTAACTAAGGTCATACGGTAGACTCATCCCCAATTCTAACTACAGAAGGTAATCCTGCGGATACTTATGAGGGTGGATTAGGCTTAGATTACATATTTTTTAAAAAGAATACTCTATAGGTGAACTGGGTACTTATGGCAGCCAATAAAATGGCACATGAGCCCAGCTGGCGTGGCTCAGTGACTGAGCGTTGACCTATGAACCAGGAGATCACGGTTCAATTTCCGGCCAGGGCACATGCCCCTGTTGCGGGCTGGATCCTCAGTGTGGGATGTGCAGGAGGCAGCCGATCAATGATTCTCTCTTTCTCCCTCTACCTTCCTCTCTGAAATCAATAAAAACATATTCTTTTAAAAAATGGCACATGATGTCAGGATGTCCCTCTACTAGTGCTGCCAAGTTTAATTACTTGATTACTAGCAACTGCAGGATTTTTCTAGTGTAAAGTTATATATTTTCCCTTTGTGATTGGTAAGTAATCTGTCGCACCATATGAACAGATCAACAATCTTTCACTTAGTGTTTTAGCTTCCATGAGCATCCATGCCTGAAATTTATTTTACATATTATGTTGGGTATTACAAAACAGTAAATTTTTAAAATATGTTTTTATTGATTTTTAGAGACAGGAAGGGAGAGGGAGAGAGACAGAAACACTGATGATAGAGAAACATCAACACCGAATGGCTGCCTCCTGCATGCTCCTTGCTGGGGATCAAGCCTGAAGCCCAGGCATGTGCCCTGACCGGGAATGTGCCTGACCAGGAATCAAACAGGTGACCTCTTGGGCGGACACTCAACTACTGAGCCACACTGGCCAGGCAGTAATTTTTTTTTAATACTGTCATTCCTTCTACATTTACTCTTTTTTTTTTAAATTTATTTTATTGATTTTTCACAGAGAGGAAGGGAGAGGATAGAGAGTTAGAAACATCGATGAGAGAGAAACATCAATCAGCTGCCTCCTGCACACCACCTACTGGGGATGTGCCCGCAACCAAGGTACATGCCCTTGACTGGAATCGAACCTGGGACCCTTCAGTCCGCAGGGCGACGCTCTATCCACTGAACCAAACCGGTCAGGGCTCTACATTTACTCTTTAAAAATGTTTTACTCTCTCCCTCTACTACCTTTTGTTTAGTATCATACTCAATTTCTTATTAAAAAAATATTTTTTTATTGATTTCAGAGAGGAAGGAAGAGGGAGAGAGAGAAACATCAATGATGAGAGAGAATCATTGATTGGCTACCTCCTGCACACCCCCCACTGGGGACCAAGCCCACAATCCAGGCATGTGCCCTGAAGGGGAATGGAACTATGACTTCCTGGTTCATAGGTCGACACTGAACCACTGAGCCATGCTGACTGGGCAAGACTCATTAATTTTTTAAAAATCCAATGTAATGTAATTACAATTATGCATTTTGCAGATCAAATTGTCCCTAATTTGGCCAGTAGAATCTCTTCCAGCTGGTTCTTTATATCCTTTTGACAGGACTTCATTAGTCTTGGAGTACTTCCATGTTTTTTGGCACAAGATGTCCTAGGCTGGCTTTATCCTTCACCTGCCACAGATCTGGAACCAGCCATTCTACTAAGCTCCTTTAGGAGAGGAACAATATTTAGATCAGGACTTCAGTTATTGTGCACACTAGTGGTCCGGTGCATGAAATTCATGCACATTAAAAGGGAATTAATTAGAGGAAGTATTTTAATATTGCTATTTGCCCTTTATAATAAAAGTGTCAGAGATGAAATAAAATTAGGAAAATGTATATGAAAATCTCCCTCCTGCCAGAATCTGGGGTGTGCTGTGGGACGCAGAGTCAAGTCCCAGTCCATCCACACACGCCTCGAAATCGCACGAGACCCAGACCTGGCCAGCCCTACCCCCGTCAAACCCCGCAGGGTGGGAGGCGCAAGTCCCCTGTAAAGCCCCACCAGGTGGGGGGCACAGCCTCAGGTCCCCCGTCAAGCCCTGCTAGGTGGGGGGTGCAGCCTCAGGTCCCCCGTCAAGCCCTGCCGGGCGGGGGGCGCAGCCTCAGGTCCCCTGGCCTAGCCTCAGGTCCCCTAGCCCTGGCGTGAGGGTGTGACAACCATTTGCATATTAGCTCTTTATTATATAGGATGGCTGTTGAAATGGTATAGCCTTTATAATAGACAACTGGTAGTATCAAGCAAAAATTTTAATACATAGAATCCTCTGATTCATATCCTACAGGTGTGTTATGCAAATGCACAAAGATAGATGTACAAGGATATTCACTGCAGTATTTGTTATAAAAAAAAAAAATCAGCAACTTCCACCGATAAGGAGCCCATCATAGTACACAGCTATTAAAAAGAAACAACTAGATCTTTCTGTAGAAACAGATGTCCATAGTGGAAACAGCAAATTTCAGGGAGATACTTGTAGTGTAATCTTATGTTTATGAAAGTAATGACCCACCCCTCCCCCCAAGCTCCTTATAGATATTTACTAAAGACCCGGTGCACGCATTCATGCACCCATGGGGTCCCTCAGCCTGGCCCGAGCCCTCTCGCAATCTGGGACCCCTAGGGGGATGTTGGAGAGCTGGTTTCGGCCCAATCCCCGCAGGCCTCTAGTATGCATATAAGATCTTTGGTTAGCTCTAGCTGGTTTGGCTCAATGGATAGAGTGTTGGCCTGTGGATTGAAAGGTCCCAGGTTTGATTCCAGTCAAGGGCACATGCCCGGGTTTTGGGCTCGATCCCCAATAGGGGGTGTGTAGGAGACAGCTGATCAATGGTTTTTTCTCATCATTGATGTTTCTATCTCTCTTTCCCTCTCCCTTCCTCTTTGAAATCAATAAAATATATTGAAAAAATTAAAAATAAAAAAACCACGGTCTTAAAAAAAAAAAAAGATCTTTGGTTAATTTCTTTCCACCCTCCCCCCTTCCCTCTGAGATTCATCAGTCTGTTCCATGTTCCCATGCCTGTGCATTGAGCATCTGCCCCCTGGTGGTGAGTGTGTGTCATAGCTACCGGTCAAACGGTCACTTAGGCCAGGAGTCCTCAAACTTTTTAAACAGGGGGCCAGTTCACTGTCCCTCAGACCGTTGGGCCGGACTATAGTTTAAAAAAAAAAACTATGAACAAATTCCTGTGCACACTGCACATATCTTATTTTGAAGTAAAAAAACAAAAAGGGAACAAATACAATATTTGTATTTGCATGTGGCCCGCAGGCCGTAGTTTGAGGACCCCTGACTTAGGCTTTTATATATATAGATGTGAGCTTGAAGAAGGATGTGGAGAGAGACACACCAGACTATTTAAAATACAAACAAACCAACAAAACAGAGTGAGAGGAAAACAAAAGCAAAAGTGAGGGTGTAAAAAGACTGGAAAGAGAAACTTAAAAAAGAAAAAAAAAAGCATTCAAGCAGAACAGAAAGGTATAAAGTCCCTCCCCCCCTTATCTGCTCCTTACTGCTTGCCCCAAATCCTCCCTCTTCACACCAGTTCCTACAATCACTGGTCATGGAATCAAGTGTTCTCTAAGGCCATCAAATCATCAACCTCACACCAGTGCCTTTACTTTCTGCATTTCACTTGACCCTCACTTGCAAGGGAAGTAAGTAAACTAGCCCATAGTATAAAGTAGTCCTTCCTTTTTTGACTCAAATTCACCTCATATAAAACTTCATGGGATGCCTGTTGTTCGTGAACAATTCCTAATTTACTTACTCAGATCACTTGACTTCAATCATATTCCATCATCTTCTTTTCAAATCAAAGAGTATTGATATTTAAGTCTAGCTTAATGTTATAGCTGCCTATTCCTTTGACCATCTTTCTCCACATAGCTTTTGGTATGACAAGTGTCAAACGATTACCAAAATCTAAAAAAGAACTATAGTGGTGGATACCATATTCACATGCTTGCAGGTCTACTATCTCCTCATTTTCCCGCACCAATCAGAACTTAAAGAGGCACATGTCTAAGGACTTTTTTAATAAGCATACTTACACTGAGTCAATTTTGCCCTAACCTTCAAATCCCTGCCTCTTGGGGCTGTGTTCATGCTTTACACTCCTGTCACTTGGTAGTTCCAACCACAGGCATTTGAATTCCTGGCCTCTGTTCCAACAGTCTCTTGATGCTGACTCACCAGCCCAATATTAACTTACTGGGAACAGGCCTGTTCTACTATCCAAGCTAACAGCACAGTTCGAAGATTCTTCTTTGACCTTGGTTAACAGGTTTGATTTTTTGTCTTCTACCCATCTTTCCCTTCAAAAGGTATCTTCCAGCACTGGATCTATTTTCTATATTCCTTTCGAAAATAACAATTCTCTAGCTAAAAGTTTACCTAACATACTACTCCCAACCCTGTATCCGTGCTAGGGCATCAAATAGGGATTTACAGGGAATCCAAGGAGTCTGTGGGTTAGGGAAAAAGTGGAGCCAGAATCATTCCTTGCACTTGGAGAATCTGGGGACATGTAAGATACAGGCTAAGAGGTACTAGGTTTGGGAGAGGAGACCATGCATTCATTCAACACTCTGCAGTCTACGAGGTAGTAGGGGAGACAGTAGAGAATGAGTCAGATAGGATTTCTCCTTCATGGGGCTTATCTTCTACTTGCTATGTAGATCCAGACTTCTTCCTGGTTTTTCCTAAGTAACCTTACTACTTAATGATGTATCTCAGATGTTAGAGAATTTATGAATTACACCAGAATTCACAAACTCAAATGCTTAAAAGGCTAAGCAGGCAATATAAATGCACAAATCAGAGTTGATTTAACACCATAAGGCATGGTTAAGTTTGGCAAATTCTGGCCTAACACAATAAAAAAATTTTTTTTTCTTAATAGTATCTTGGAATAAAGTCCTAAGCCTGGAGACTTTATGGTCTAGGTTTTTTTTTTTAAACAGAACCAATTTCAGGTGATTTTTAACAACAACAAAAAAATGATCAAATATATAATAAACATGACTTCTCCTATCTTTAAACCTTTTCTTATGAATAACTTCACAAATTTATCCAGACTTGTGATTTATTTTGCATTCACAAAAAAATAATTATTACAGAATTTAGTGAAAAAAATATCAAAAAATGCCTAAAATCCCTTGGTTCTAGTCTTCTTTTTCTTAACTTTCTATGTAATCTAGGACATCATAACCTTCCTGAATCTTTAAGGTTTGAGTTTAAAAGGAGATGTATATGGAAGAGTTGCATTTTGGGAAGAAGATACACAGCTCTCAGTGACTTAGAAAGCAGACAATGAATGAGATGCAGAATTCACAGAGATAACTCAGAAGAGAGAAGGTAAAAAAAACAACAACACAAAACTGCAGAAAATCTCAAAGTTAAAGGAGGAATGTGACAAAACCAGCAGGTCTAAGCTCAGGGTACCATAACAAAATACTATAAATTGGGTGGCTTTATCAACACAAATTTATTTTCTCATAGTCCAGAACCTAAAAATTCAAGAGCAAGGTACTAACATGGTTGATTTCAATAAGGGCTCTTTCTAGCTTGTAGATGGCTGCCTTCTCACTATGTCCTCACATGGTGGTGGGGGTGGGGGGGAGAGCAAGGCAACAATTATCATAAGGGCCCCGCCCAGATGATCTCATTCGAATGGCCCAATCTCCAAATACAGTGGGGCCTTGACTTACAAGTTTAATTAATTCGTTCCATGACGGAGCTCGTAACTCAAATTACTCGTATGTCAAATCAAGAAGTGAACGAGTGAGACACGTGATGCTGGGCTGATGTTGTGGCGTTCACTGTGACGTTCGCTGCGCCAACTAGCGGTGGGGTATCTGAAGCTGGCTCGTAACCTGAATTTTAGCTCGCAACTCAAAGCAAAAAATCGGCCAAGAGACGGCTCGTATCTCGAAAAACTCGTTAGTCGGGACACTCGTAAGTCAAGGCCCCACTGTACCACTACATTGGGGGTTAGGACTTCAACTCAAGAATTTGGGAGCACACAAAGCAGTCCATAGCATCTGCCTCTAGCCCCCCAAATTCATATCCTTCTCACATGTAAAATACATTCATTCTACCCTAACAGCCCCTAAAGTCCTAACTCATTCTGAAGTCTCAATCTAAATATCTACACCAGATATGGTAAGACTCAAGCTATAATTCATCTTGAGGCAAAATCCCTCTCTGGATGTGAACCTGTGAAACCAGATAAGCTATGTGCTTTCAAAATACAAGGGTGGACAGGCATTTGGATAGACATTCCCATTACAAAAGGGAGAAACTGGAATAAAGAACTGGGTGATGGGACACAAGGAAGTCTAAAACCCAGCCATACAAATTCCTTTAGATCTTAAGGCTCAAAAATAATCCTTTTTGGCTCAACATCCCCGTCTTTCAGACCCAATGGGGTGGCAGCATCACCCCCATGACTCTGGGGATGGCCCCACTGCTTTGGCTTTGTGGAGTCCCGCCCCCAAGGGTCCCAGTAGATGCCTAAGGCTTGTTGAAACTGAGGCAGTTGCCCTGATGACCCCTGAATCGCCTTTGGGATCATTTCTCCCTCTTCCTGAAGAATAATGCAAGTTTACAGCCACATAGCTCCATCATCCCATCCTGTCAAATCCAGTAAGTCCAACAACCTTTCTTCATTTTGCACCATCTCTAGCTCCTTCAGTTCAAAGCGGCAGTGTTTCTGCTCATATAACCAAGTGGTTGTTCAGCTACACCCTGTTCTTCTCAGAAGCTTTCTTATATTTTGCAATGTGGATACGCTGTGAATTTTCAAATCTTCAAGTTCTGGTTCCTTTTTCTTTTCCCTGAATCATTTACCTTCTATTATTTTTTATTTTTTTATTGTCTAAAGTTTTACACTGGTTCCTTTTTCTTAACAATTCCTTCTTCAATTCCTCTCTCTCCTTTTGCAGTCAAGAGGAACCAAGCTGCTCCATGAACACTTTGCTTAGAAATCTCCTCAGCTGGTATCTAATCTCATTGTTTACAATTCTTCCTTCCACACAACACTAGAACACAGTTCAGCCAAGTTCTTTGCCATTTTAACAAGGATTTCCTTTCCTACAGTTTCCAATGACATGTTTGTTCCTCATTTCTGTCACACATCTCACCAGAATCGCCCTTAAGGTCTACATTTCAAGCATGCACCCCAAGTCTCTTCTATCCTCCTCCCATTACCCAGATAGAAAGCCGCTTCCACATGTTTAGGCATTTGTTACAATAGCACCCCAGTCCTGGTACCAAAATCTGTCTTAGTCAGCTTGGGTTGCCACAACAAAATATCATTGAGTGGGTTGCTTACACAGAAATTTATTTTCTCACAGTTCTAGAGACTAGAAGTCCAAGATAAAGGTGCCAGCATGGTTGGCTTCCATGGAGAGCTTTCCTTCTGGCCTGTACAGACTGCCATCTGCTCACTGTGTCTTCACATGGTGGTGGGGGAGAGGGGAATTGAAGGGAGGAGAGGCAGGGGGGAGGAACAGACAGCAAGCTCTCTGGTGTCTTTTTTTTTATAAGGTCACAAGGGACTTACCCTCTGACCTCATAGAAATCTATTATCTCCAAATACCATCACATTGGGGGTTAGGGCTTTAACATGGATTGGGGAGGGGGCCACAATTCAGACCATAGCACCGCAGCTCAGATAGCCTGGGTAGCAGAACACACCTAGTTCCCCAGGAGGTTGAAAGAAGGCAGAGGAGAAGAATTAAAGAAGATTCTTTGAATTGGTGTAATATACCAAAGGAATGCAAATTTCGGCAAGAGATTTTTCTGCTGGGGGTCCTGATTATCACTTCATTTCAATAAGTTCAAGATGTGGCTATATAACACTTTAAAATCTTTGAAGATATAAACAAATGAACAGAACTTTTGTAAAAAACATTATGAAGAAGATTCAGGATTCTTCAGAGAACTTTGAAGCAATTTTAGAAAACTGATCCAGGCTAAAACTTCATTCATTCTCTCTGAAACAGAACTTTTGTGACCGTGTCCAAATAACACTATGAAAGAAAGGTCAAAACGTTGGGGCTGGGAGCTGGTTGCACTGGAGAAAGATGAGTGTGAAATGGAAAAAGGCAAGGCCAAGAAAGAATCAACTATCTACAAGGCACTCTTTTTAATTCTAGACTTAAGGTTAATGGGTTTCGAATTCATTAAAATAGCTGGATGTGCAGTAGCTTGATTTCAATATACACAATGAGGTCATTGTTTTGAACACGACAAGATGAGGAGGCTCCGTGATGTGAAGGGTCTTTCCAATGCTAAATTCTACAAGTCAAAGCAGAATGCTTTGGGTCCCTCGGCCTGGCCTGCGCCCTCTCGCACTCTAGGACCCCTTGAGGGATGTCAGAGTGCCGGTTTCCGCCAGATCCCCACAGGCTAGGCTGAGGGACCCCACTGGTGCACGATCGTGAGATCGGGCCAGGGAAGGACCTCGGGCCAGGGAAGAACTGCAGGAGGGCTCTAGGGCATGTCCGGCCCATTTAGCCCAGTCCGGATCGGCAGGACCCCAATAGCTAGCTAACCTACCAGTCAGAGCGTCTGCCCCCTGGTGGTCAGTGCATGTCATAGCAACTGGTCGAACAGTCAAACGAATGGTCTGACACTTAGCATATTAGGCTTTTATTATATAGGATTTTCCTTTTCCGTCTCTGAATTTGCTGTGCATGTGGGATTCCCATACATATGTATGCATTAAAGTTGGTTATTTTCTCTTGCTAATCTGCCTCATGCCTATTTGATTATTAGACCAAAGAACCTTGGAGATAAAGGAAACTTTGTTCCTCCCACAGTCCACACAACCCTGGGACTGAGGAGTTCAGAACCCAAGATTAATACAGTAAGATATAACAAAATATACACGCACAATAAAAAAGAATAAAAACGAGAATGTGGGGGTAATAGGCTAACTGCAATTTACAGCAAGGACAACCTTTAAATTCGGTAAGCCCTTAAATTCTCTGCCTCTTCTACAAGAATGCAGCAGCAGTTTCTGGAGTGCTGCCTCTAGATGAGGATGTTCTTACATGACTAAGGGGAAAGATGCCCAGCAGTGCCAGCGTCAAGAGCCCAGAAAGGAGAAATGAAATGATTAAGCCGGCGTCATTAATTCAAATGAACTCAGAGAGGCCACCTGGGGCTGTATTTTGGGGGAAGAGGAATAAGCAAGGGCTTCAGAGAGAAAATGGTAAGAAACAAAACAAACAACTAGTACTAGAGAGTGTTGTAGGGAAGGAACTAGGTATCCAGTAAGTAAGCAGAAGGGAGAGAGAGAGGGCTCTGGCTGAGGAAAAGGGTACTAGATTTATTTGAGTTCCTCAAAAAAGGAATGAGAATTTAGATCATTTCAGGAAATTAAAGGAAGAGACAAGAGGAAAACAAACCACTGAGAAAGCAACAGGAAATAGAAAACCAGTAATACTGGTTGGCATTGAAAAAGATCTTTACAATTGAAAAAGTTCTTGTCAGTTTATTCAGTCACCAGCACAGTGCCTGGCATATAACAGATACTAAATATTTGTGCAGTGAAAGAATGTTACTGGGTTCTATGGGTTCAGAGTTAGTCGTCGTGTGGTCCCCCCCCACCAAAGATGTGCCTCTGTGTTATGTGGATTGTTTTGAGCTAAGGGCAATTTTACCTGTAGGCCAGGAGAAACTTCTACCCCTCTCTTGCCTACCTGGAAAAACTTCAATTAGGGGTCTTGCCCATAATGGGAGATCATCACAGATAACAGGAACTCCTGCTATGCTTCTTTGAAGCCTCCAAGTGACAGTACCTCATCCCTAACTCAGAATGCCTCTTTTTTTTTTTTTAATCCTCACTGGAAGATATGCTTTTCATTGATTCTAGAGACAGAAGAAGGGAGAGGGAGAGAGAGAAATATTGATGTGATTGAGAAACACCAATTAGTTGCCTCCCATTCGCACCCCAACTGAGGATTGAACCCGCAACCTGGATATGTGCCCTGACTGGGAATTGAACCCTGGACCCTTCAGTGCACGCTCTAACCTCCGAGTCACACAGGTCACACATTTTCCTTTTCCGTCTCTGAATTTACTGTGCACGTGGAGTTCCCATACATATGTATGCATTAAAGTTGGTTATTTTCTCTTGCTAATCTGCCTCATGTCTATTTGATTATTAAACCAAAGAACCTTGGAGATAAAGGAAACTTTGTTCCTCCCACAGTCCACATAACCCTGGGACTGAGGAGTGCAGAACCCAAGATTAATACAGTAAGATGTAACAAAATATACACACGCAATAAAAAAGAAGAAAAACGAGAATGTGGGCCCTAACCGGTTTGGCTCAGTGGATAGAGCGTCGGCCTGTGGACTCAAGGGTCCCAGGTTCGATTCCGGTAAAGGGCATATACCTTGGTTGCGGGCACATCCCCAGTAGGGAGTGTGCAGGAGGCAGCTGATCGATGTTTCTCTCTCACCGATGTTTCTAACTCTCTATCCCTCTCCCTTCCTCTCTGTAAAAAATCAATAAAAATATATTTTTTTAAAAAACTAGAATGTGGAAGTGATAGGCTAGCTACAATGTAGAGCAAGGACAACCTTTAAATTTGGTAAGCCCTTAAAATTATATGAAAAAGTCTGCTTACATTTTTCTATTGAGAGGGTTCAGAGCTTTTTATTTTGTTTCTTTTGGTGAATCCTCCTCACCCAAGGTTATTTTTCCCACTGATTTTAGAGAGACTGGAAGGGAGGGAGGGAGAGGGGGAGAATGGAGGAGGGAGGAACAAGAAAGAGAAAGAGAGAGAGAGAGAGGGAGAGAGGGAGAGAGAGAAAAACATCAATGTGAAAGAGACACATGGATTGGTTGCCTCCCCCACACACCCAGACAGGGGCCAGGATCCAACCTGCAACCCAGGTACCTGCCCTTGACAGGGAATGAACCCAAGACCCTTCAATGGGTGGGCAGATGCTCTAACCACTGAACACACCGGCCAGGGCTCAGAGCTTTTATAAGAATTTCATCTTGCTTATTTACTGAACATTATACTATAAAATAAAATGTTAAAAAAAAGAATTTCAATGTGAGTTTATGAGCAATTGATGTATTATTAGGTTAGTTATTAATTTGTGTTGAGAAAGGATTAGTGAGAATGTGATATATAAGATACATTCCTACAATTAGCTTAAGAAGTTCAAATGACAATGAGTGCAAAACCACTCAGACAGTTTTACATCTAGGTTACGGTTTTATGTGCATTTATATACTACTTCAATTGTTACCTTTTGGACATATCAGATTGCAAAACCCCTGAAAGGTTCAGTCTAACACTTACTTTGTTGTTTTGCTTATATTGTACTCCCCCCACAAACAATGTTTAGATTCATTACCTCTTCATGTTCCTAATGTTGCCTAGCAAATTATGAATACACCAAAGGCACGTATCCACTTTAGGTTTTGCTTTTGGTTTCTTAATAAATGTTAAAGACACTTTCATATTGAATATATTCACTAATAGTAATCCTTTAAAGTGGAGAATATGCAAAATACACTCTTTCAAAGAAGCTGCACATTCTAATGGTAAGAACTAGACAGGCATACATCCTACAAATTCTGTGTAAATAAAGCTCCTAAAAGTTTCCAACCTGAAACTCCCTAAGTGAAACCGACAAGGAACAAAAACTGAACCACGGAACACAGGCTCCTGACCACCCACAGAAGCTCGTTGTTTGATAGTGAATTTTAAAACATGACCACTTTCCTGTTAATTATGAAAACAAACTTGTGAGCACACATTTGTCCCTTTCAAGTGGGCAGAGAACTAGAAACCACTTTCGTATGTTCTTTTTAAAGTTATTTTAAATTATTACCAAAACCTCCCAGAATGGAATCAAAGGAACCCTAGGGCGAGGAAGGAACTACAGCGGAAGGAAAAACAAAACAAAACAAAACAAAACACCGATCAGAGCAATGAAACTCAAGCGCAGTCCTGGAACCACGGCTGACCCTCCTGGGACCGTGTACATCTTTTTTCCCTTCTTCCCGAGGAGGAAGGAGGCTAAGCAGCAGCGGTAAGAAAGACTAGACGGTAAATCTCAGAGGTCGATTAAAAACGCCCAGAAACCTATAGAGAGGCACCAAGGTCAAGGTGGCACCAGGGGCTTTCTTGGGGTTGGCACTTCCAGGGCTTCCTAGGAAGGGAGTGGGGGGTGGGAGGGTGGAGGGGGAAGGTGAAGCGGTGGCTGGAAGGACGGGGAGTACCGGGAAGGGGAGGGAACCACGGGGGAGAAGCGGAGCAGGCCGCGGAGAGGTCGGGCCGGGTCGGGGGGAGGGGAGGGGAGGGGGAAGGAGCCGGCCCAGCCCGCCCCGGGAGGCCCGCCCGCCGCCCACCCCCCTTACCAGCCGGAGCAGGACCCCCCAGAGCAGGGCGGCCGCGGCGCAGAGCGGCGGACGCGGCGGCCCCATCGGCGTGCTGGGCGCCCGGCGGCGCGGCGGGCGCTGCTCGGCGGGGCAGGCTCGGGGTCCCGCGGCGCTGCCTCCGAAGCCGAGCCGGACCGGGCGGGTGGCGGGGCTTGGCCCGGGCCGCCGCTGTTGCTGGGGCGGCCGCTGCAGCGCCGACTTCCTTTTCCGGCCACGCCCGGAGGACGCGGAAACCCCCGCGCGGAGCACGTGGAGCCCGAGTCCGCGCGCGCCGCCGGCCGCGCTCTCCCTGCCGCCGGCGGGGCTGGGCGTGTCTCCTGCCAGACGCCCGACCTGAACTCTCCCCGGCGTCCGGGAACCAAGGGACTTTCGCCCGGCGCTGCTCTGTGCCCCCGTCACTGTCCAGGTGCCCTGAGCCAAACCTGTGGCTCCACCAGCAGGTCCGGGCCTCCACCAGCCACAGGTTCCAAGTCCGTGCACTTTCTCCAGAACCGCTGCGCCCACCCTCTGCAGGACACTACCTCTCTCCTCCAAACTGGGCTCTGTTTCCATTCCCGACAGCCCATCATCTAAATAGCTGCCCCTTTAAAAAGAGGTCTCTTTAATAAAAGTGTAAGTCAGCTCATGTCACTCCGCATCACACTTGGGGCGAAATCGAAGCCCTAGACAAAGTTTACATAATACAGTCCCTGCCTTCCTTGATCCCATATTCACTCCTCGCCCACGTTTGCCACCGGGATGCCCTTGGTTCTCTCAGAATACCTGGTGCACTTGCCAACTGGTGTCACTTCCCTAGAGGGAACTTCCTGACATACTAAGCTAAGGCAGCCACCCACTCACTTTCATGTCTGATTTAATTCTCTACATAGTAGTTTCACTCATATTCTCTTGCTTATGTATTTGTTCATTTATTATGTCACCTCCCAATGGATAGCAAGAAGTGTCTTTGTAAAAAAAAAAAAGTGTCTTTGCATTCTTCACTGCTATATCTCTTACACCTACACATTGGGCATAAAGTAGGTCCTCAAATATTTGTTGGATGAATATTCAATACCAAACACTGAATAGGATGCTCTCCCTGCTATCGCACAGCTCAGTTTAGTGAGGGACACAGATCATGACTTCTGTTTTTTATTTGCATGAGATGCTTTGGGAGTATCAAAGGAACCTGGAAAAGGGGTGTCAGGAAAAATTCCAACTTAAGCCAAGCCTAGATGGGTGGGTTAATTTTAGCCAGTCAATGGGCAGGGGAAGGGGGAGACTTTCAGAAAGTGTCAAAGCCAAAGGTGACAGTGGAAGAACTGCAAAACTTGAGCTTGGCTGAAGTTATGAGTGGTGAACGATGAAGTGAGAGAAGAAGGTAGAGACCAAATCTGAAAAAGATTGGATGGTTTGCTTGGGACTTTAGACTTCACCCACTTGATGGTGGAGAGTAAATGAATAGTAAGTAGAGCATGACAGACCATTTCGGGTTTTCCAAAGCTCTCGGGGTGGCAGGTGAAGTGGCAGATGTTCTGAAAAGGCAAAGTCGAAGGAAGCCCGGAGACCTGTTATACAACTGTAGTAACCTAACCCCGGCCAGGCATTGTGAGGGCCTGCCCTGAGACAGTGGCAGAAGAAATGGGGAGGAAGAGATGGATCTGAAAGATTTGTAGCAGAATTTTGTAACTGAGAGGACTTGGAGATGGAGGAGAGGAGGGATGAGTCCCTGGATCCTGCCCTAGGCCTTTTATTGAGATGATCACCACAGGAGATGGGGGTGGTAGTGGAATGTGTGAGGGAGGGGAAATACTTTTGGATGTGAGTTTGAAATGCTTGTGGGACCTGGCCAGAACTCAGTTCTCCTGTCAAACCCTAGTCTCTTTTCACTTCATGTTCCCCTTTTGTAAAATGGCTGGATGACTTCATTTCTAAATACTCACTTCTAACCATGGTGGCCCTTATCCTAGTGAAGCTCCAAGTTGGCTCCGAGGCTGTCTGAGATCTGTACTTGCTGCTCTTATGCACATTTTTCCTTCCTGTGTTATACACCAGTTCCTTGTGCATTTTCTTACCTGCTTTAGTTTTCTCAGCTGAAAAGGTGGCTAGCAATACCTGTTCTGCCTGTCTCACATGATTATCATAAAAAGTACATAATCTATAGTTTGGGTAAAATTACTCTGAAAAAAATTTTTTTAATTTTAAAGGAGGAGGAGGAGAGAAAGAGGAAAAGGAGGAGAAGAAAAATAGAAGGCTGTGTTATTGCTGTAGTCCAAAGTATAAGCACTGTTTGCCATAATTCTTCTGCCAGAATGGTTTCTCTTTGGTCAAAGTCCAAGGATGAAGTGAAGGAAAATAAGAGGGTTAATGGAAGATTAAAAAATTCTTGATTAATGACTACTAATGGACTGGCTGTTAAAGTTTATTTGGAGTATACCTCTGTTATGCATGAATTTCCCTGCAAATATTAGTAGGATAAAGAGTACCTGGATAATTTAAGTCAACGTATATGGTAGGAAGAGGTCAGCAAATATTGGCTCCATTTTACAAAAGAAGAAACTGCTAGGTTGGCAGTAGAAGGAGGAGCTAAAACCCAATCCCCTGCCCCAGCACACTAGATCATTCATACGGCACGGCACGGTGTTTTTTACTCAGGGGACACTGATGAAATGTTGGTCATGAGCCCCAAAGACCTTCTTGGACACTCCAGAGAATTACTTTAGTATAGAGTAGCAATTTTTAATCTTGACTGTTTATGAGAATCACATAGAAGAGCTTTAAAGGATAAGGATGCCTGGATCCTCCTTTACCCATACAGATCCTAAATTTAATTGGTCTGTTTGTAGCTTGTGTATTATAGTTTTAAAAGCCCCTCAGGTAATTCTAATATGCAACCAAGGTTAAGAAACTTTGGCTTACTCAGTGATACTTTATAAATTATTATTTTTTATTTTCCAATTACCTGTAATTACTTTCAGGTATATAACAGTGATTAGACATTTATATAATTTATGAACTGATAACTCTGGTAAGTCTAGTACCCATGTGACACCATACATAGTTATTACAATATTATTGACTATATTCCTTATGCTGTACTTTACATCCTCATGGCTGTTTTATAACTGGCAATTTGTACATTTTAATCGCTTCCCCTTTTTCATCCATTCCCTCCCACCCCCTTCCCATCTGGCAACCACCAATTTGTTCTCTGAGCCTATGTGTTCGTTTCTGTTTTGTTTGTTCATTTATTTTGTTTTTTAGATTCCACATTAAGTGAAATCACATGGTAGTTGTCTTTCTAGTCTGTGATCCTAGAGCAGTGATGGCGAACCTATGACATGCGTGTCAGAGGTGACACGCGAACTCATTTTTTTGGCTGATTTTTCTTTGTTAAATGGCATTTAAGTATATAAAATAAATATCAAAAATATGTCTTTGTTTTACTATGGTTGAAAATATCAAAAAATTTCTATATGTGACACGGCACCAGAGTTAAGTTAGGGTTTTTCAAAATGCTGACACGCCGAGCTCAAAAGGTTCGCCATCACTGTCCTAGAGTGTGGTTTCTGGACCAAGCAGTATCAATATCACCTGGGAACTCTGAGAAATGCAAATTCCTCCAGACTTACTAAATTAGAAACTCTGGGAACAGGGCCTAGTAATCTGGGTTTTAATAAGCTCTCTAAGAAATTCTGATGCATGTTAAAGTTTGAGAATTATTGGTTTAGAGCAGCGGTTCTCAACCTGTGGGTCGCGACCCCTTTGGGGGTCCAACGACCCTTTCACAGGGGTCGCCTAAGACCATCGGAAAACACATATATGATTACATATTGTTTTGTGATAATCACTGTGCTTTAATTATGTTCAATTTGTAACAATGGAATTGGGGGTCATCACAACATGAGGAACTGTATTAAAGGGTTGTGGCATTAGGAAGGTTGAGAACCACTGGTTTAGAGCAACATTGCTTAACTGTGGTTGCATATTAGAATCATCTGCGAAGTTAAAATAAAAAACAAACCTTATGCTGCAATACTAGTCAAACTGAAAGGACAAATAGACAAATCCATAATTATAGTTAAAGGTTTCAGCACTTCTCTCTCAATAATTGAAAAAACAAGTAGTTAAAAAATTAGTAAGGATACAGAAGACTTGATCACACCATCATCCAACTTCACCTAACTGGCATTCTCAGGACACTCCACCCAACAACTGTGTAATATGCATTATCTTCACATGTATGCAGGAGTTTTGCCAAAATAAACCATTTGGCCATAAAACAAGTCTCATTAAATTTTAAGGTTTCAAATTATACAAAGTATGTTCTTTGACTACAGCAGAATTAAATTAGAAACCAATAACTGAAAGATATCTCAAAGATCCTCAAATAATTAGAAACTAAACATATTTCTAAAACCCATGGACCAAAGGAGTCACAGGGAATTAAGAATATATTTTGAATTGAATGAAAATGTGACAAATCAAATGTTGTGGGATGCAGCTAAGGCTTTTTTTTTTAAGTGCTTACAAAGATATTTGTAGCATTTATAATAGAAAGGTATAAACATTTACAATTAATGACCTAAGCTTCTACCTCAAGAAACCAGAAAAAAGCTAATTAAATCCAAAAGTCAGCAGAAGAAAGGAAACAAAAATATCAGAGCAGAAATCAACAAAATAGAAAACAAAAAAAAAAGCAATAGAGAAAATTTGTGAAGCCAAAAGCCTGGCTTTTTGAGAAGATTGATAGATTTTGGAAACTCTAGACAAATTGATTAAAGGAAAAAGAGAGAAAATACAAATTACCAATGTCAGGAACAAGAGAGGGAATATTACTAAAGGTCCTCAAGACATTGAAATAACAGCAAGTGCCCAGCCAGTGTGGCTCAGTGGTTGAGCATCAACCTATGAACCAGTAGATCATGGTTCGATTCCTGGTCAGGGCACATGCCTGGGTTGTGGGCTTGATGCAGCCAATTAGTGATTCTCTCTCATCATTGATATGTATATTGCGCTCTCTCCCTTTCCTTGCTCTCTGAAATCAATCAAAATATATTTAAAAAAATAAAATAAAATAACAGCAATATTTTATGCCCAAAACTCATCACCAAGAAATTCTGATTTATGTGGTCTGGTGTAGGCCCAGACATCAGTATATTTTGAAAGTTCCCTTGGTGATGCTACTGTGCAGCCAGGGTAGAAATGACTAGTGTAGATAAATCAACTCCTTATTACTACTAAATGCAAAGAATTTCTAGGAGTTTCCAGTCAAGGATGCTGTGGGCCAGTTCTTATTCCATCTTTCTTCTCTTCTCTAAAAGTGGAAAAAGAAGTATCCCACCAGTTTTGTTTAGTGGTTGTGTTTGTTGGGGTTGAGTTCATGTGCTGGTATCTATCTCTGAACACAACTTTTAGAAGGCAATGTGCTTATCATTCTTTTTCTAAACAGCTCTATTGAGATAAAATTAACATGTAAGCACTGTATATGTTTAAAGTACAAATTGCTACTTTGATGCATATACATTTTGAAATGCTCACCACAATCAAGCTAATGATTATATTCATCATCTTCACATAGTTACCATTTTCTTTTGTGTATGTGTGGTGAGAAGACTTAATTTTAGATCTAGCCTCTTAGCACAGCGGTTCTCAACCTGTGGGTCGAGACCCCTTTGGCGGTCGAACGACCCTTTCACAGGGGTTGCCTAAGACCATCCTGCATATCAGATATTTACATTACGATTCATAACAGTAGCAACATTACAGTTATGAAGTAGCAACGAAAATAATTTTATGGTTGGGTCACAACATAAGGAACTGTTTTAAAGGGCCAGAAGGTTGAGAACCACTGTCTTAGCACATTTCAAGTGTACAATACAGTACTGTTAACTATAGTCCCCATGCTGTACATGACATCTCAAGAACGTATTCATTTTGCATAACTGAAATTTTGTACCCTTTGACCCAAAATCACCACATTTCCCCTGTCTCTTCAGCCCCTGGCAACCACCACTCTACTCTCTGCTTCTATGAGGTTGACTATTTGGAATCACAAAAAGGTCAGATCAGGCAGTATTTGTCTTTCTGAGTCTGATTTTTTTTCACTTAGCATAATGTCCTCCAGGTTAATCCATGTTTTGCAAATGGCAAGATTTCCTTCCTTTTTAAGATTAGCCCTAACCGGTTTGACTCAATGGATAGTGTCGGCCTACAGACTGAAGAGTCCTAGGTTTGATTCCACTCAAGGGCATGTACCTTGATTGTGGGCGCATCCCCAGTAGGAGGTGTGCAGGAGGCAGCTGATTGATGTTTCTCTGTCATCGATGTTTCTAACTCTCTATCCCTCTCCCTTACTCTCTGTAAAAAAAAATCAATAAAACATATATTTTTTAAAAAAGATTAAATAATAGTCCACTAAATATTTATATATAGGGTGTCCCAAAAAATGTATACGCACTTTGAAAGATTATAAACTCAGTGTTTATTAACACACAATTCATTTTCAAAGAATCTACAGAAATGAATAATTTTTTGTCAATGCTTGTTTTTAAACTGATGACTGTTCTGGTCCAGGCACTGCTGATAATAGAAAGCAATGGATTCACAAACATCAAGAATCATTTTATTCAGTATTTGTGCTCCTTCAATTCATCGATTGTTGCCAGTTTTGCACCGTAAACTTTATATTTTATGTATTCTCTTAAAGAAAAAGTCTAGTGGTACCTTAGAATAAATTGTCTTTGTTCAAAGCTTAGTCTGGTTTCACCCATTATTTCAAATCAGTTAAACCTGAAAAGGAGTGAAAATTAAGTGAGTTATCAGCTGTTAAAGTGTTCTTTTTTTGAGAATATACGTAGTTTTCTTTTATCGATTCATCCATGGACAGACATTTGGGTAGCTTCTGTGTCTTGGCTATTGTAAACAGTGCTGCAATAAATATGGGAGTGCAGATATCTCTTCAGAATCTGGATTTCAATTCTTTTGGATATGTATCCTGAAGTGGGATTGCTAGATCATATGGTAGTTTTATTTTTAATTTTTTGAGGAAATTCCACACTGCTTTCCATAGGGGCTGCACTATTTTACATTCCTACTAACCGTGCACAAAGGTTCCAGTTCTCTACACACTTGCCAACACTTATCTTTTTCTTTCTTTCTTTTTTTTTTTTTTTATAATGGCCATCCTAACAGATGTGAGGTAATATCTCATTGGGGTTTTGACTTGCATTTCTATAATGATTAATGATATTGAGTATCTTTTCATATACCTATTAGCCATTTGTATGTCTTCTTTGGGGAAATGTTTGTTCAAGTCCTTTGCTTATTTTAAAATTGGGTTATTTGTTTACTATTGAGTTGCAGAAGAACTTCCTTATATATTTTGGAAATTAACCCCTTATCAGATATATGGTTTGCAAATATTATCTTCCATTCATAGGTTGCTTTCCACCGTGGTAACTGTTTCCTTTGCTGTGCAGAAGCTTTTTAGTTTGATGTAGTCCCCTTCTTTGTTTTTGTTGCCTGTGCTTTTGGTGTCTTCTCTGTGAAATCATTATCGAGGTTAATGTCATAAAGCTTGTCCCCTGTTTTCTTCTAAAAGTTTTATAGTTCACCCATTTAGAGTATTTTTGCGCTTATCACTTTTTAAAATTTAAATTATAGGAGAAAGTTCAGAGAGTTACAGAGGTAGCAGAAGTGAGCCAGCTGGGCTGCGTAGGCTCAGGAAACCAGTTACAGGGGCAGAAGGGCCCTTGGAGCTCAGCAGAGGGGAAAAGGTAAGGCTCCCGAGGGAAGGAGGGGAGAAGGGAAGGGTACAGCGTGCTCCGGAGAGGGAGAGCGCTGTGCTTACCACTTCTGTACTGGGAATAATCAACGTGTGTACCCCAGTCTAAGTAATGATCTCGTCCACAGTTTTAAAAGCTGGTTAGAATTTCCTACTTTTGTTTTTCGGTGGAGACTACCTGGCTTTGGTTAAATGCTTTCCTCCCCTACTACCTGTTTATGAGGCATTTCTCCTTGAGCAGAACCTGTGACTTGAATGCGTCCTGGTTCACCAGAGGTGACGAGAACAGAGGTGAGCTGTCAGCTATGATTTCTCCACTGGATCTTCTCTTTACCTGTTCAACATATACACTTATCTCTGTGCTTGACAGACCTGCCTCCCCCTTGGAATTTTGTAAACCAATGAAACATAGTAAATAATAAATATAATTCCTACATGAGAGGAGAATTTAAATATTAACTTGAATCTCGGTGTGCAGAAATGAATTATTCAGTAGATGGAAATACTGGGAGAAAGAAGTTCATGAAGCTCAGAGTTGTGGGATAACATGTGACCAAAGGTGATAAACCAAGATTCAGGCTCTGGTCACTTTCTCTTAGAAAATCTTTGTCAACTCTCAGCAAGAGAACTTCTTGAATACAAAGCCATGCAAGTTTTAATAATAATGTCTTATAAACTATTATAATTATTGTTATTATTATTTTAAAGCTCACATTTATACCTGTGGTAAGTACTTTGTATACATTAGCTAATGCTATTCATTTGAAGCAATTTTATGAAATAAATTATTATTATTATTTTTTTTTAAATAGATTTTATTGAATTTTTACAGAGAGGAAGGGAGAGGGATAGAGAGTTAGAAACATCGATGAGAGAGAAACATCGATCAGCTGCCTCCTGCACACTCCCCACTGGGGATGTGCCCACAACCAAGGTACATGCCCTTGACCGGAATCGAACCTGGGACTCTTCAGTCCACACGCTGACGCTCTATCCGCTGAGCCAAACCAGCCAGGGCTGAAATAAATTATTAATCCCATTTGCAGATGAGAAAATTTAAAGTTCCAATTATGCCTCTGAAATCTCCCAGCAAGATATGGAGCAGGAATTTAAACCTAATCAGATAGGATCCATCTATCTATTTATCTATCTATCTATCTATCTATCTATCTCCTTTTGTATGTATGAATGATTTTATAATAACATTTCTAAAAGAAGTAACCTATTGTAAGCTGGAGTTATACTGTTCTTGGTGTTGAGGCCTAACAAGCAGTGCTATTTCAGTGTGAGTGTGAGGAGCAGTAGTTGATTTAGATGTAGCTGGAAAAGGCAGAGCCTAGCCCATTGCCAAGCTTCCTAGGCATAGCAAATTGACTCACATTTTCCTAAAATCCTCCTCTGGATCCAGATGAATTCATTAATTGACATAGTTGTTTTTTGCTTGAGCACTATACTATTATCTAGATTCTAGTGACATGTTAAGACTATGCTCTGGGCTCTTCACTTTTTCTGTCTGACTTATTTCCCTTAGCATGCTATTCTCAAGGTTACTCTGGGCTTTGGAACACCAAGGTTGCTTATTTATGGGAGCCTCCAGATGAAGAAACCATCACCCACAGCAAGTAAATGTCATCAGATGCTTTTAAATGCACAAGATACTTTCAAGTTTTTGAGATGCCATTCATGATACAACAGAGTGTATTCTACATGACCTTTCTGGCTCTGTTTTGCTGTGATTCTGTGAACTATTAACTGCTTAGGGGAAAACAGACTCAGAACTTTTGACTAAGAGTGCAAGTCAACAAAACTATATTGAGCCCCTCTTATATACACGATGAATAAGGGCTATTTTTGGTGATAATCAGCACCTTTTCTCCCCCCTGATCAACGATGACACCAATTCATGAAAAGAATTTAACATTTTAAGTCAATATTTTATCAACTGTCTGAATTGGCAAGGAATTTTACATTCACAAGCATGAGTTCTTCACTGAAAATACAAATGTAATTGATCTTTTCTCACTAACAAACCTTGTTAGGATTAAACTCCCCCCACCCCTCCTTGTTTTTCATTAACTTACACCTGGCATTCTGCGTCAGGTGTACATACCAGAGATCGTGGTGATAGAGGCACATAGTATCACCAGCCAAGTCTAGGCATTCATGTATGACCCAAGTGCAGCTGGTCATTTCCAGCCACTTGGGTCAGTTGAGATGAGAACGTCAATTTAAATGAACGTGTGTTTAGGGTGGTGACCCACTGTCACGAGATACAGACTTAAGGCCCGAGTTTAAAATTCAGTGATGAAAGGGTGAACACAAGAAGTGAGAGAAGTATTTGACAATTTATGAAAGTAAAAGAACACTCTGTGTCTTTAAGTTAACGTTTTCCTGAAATGTGATCTACAGACAGGAAAGTGTACATATTGTAAGCACATACCTCGATCCCACACCTCTGTGTATCCAGCGCCTAATCAAGAAACTGAGCATCGCCCTAACCGGTTTGGCTCAGTGGATAGAGCGCCGGCCTGTGGACTGAAAGGTCCCAGGTTCGGTTCTGGTCAAGGGCATGTACCTTGGTTGCGGGCACATCCCCAGTAGGAGGTGTGCAGGGGGCAGCTGGTCGATGTTTCTCTCTCATCGATGTTTCTAACTCTCTATTCCTTTCCCTTCCTCTCTGTAAAAAATCAATAAAATATATTTTAAAAAAAGAAAAGAAACTGAGCATTACTAGCTCCTTGGAAGTCCCTCTTGTGTTTCCTTCTAGCTAGTGTTGGCTAGTACTGTAACTACTTTCTGACTTCTTTTTCCCCAGTGTTAGTGAAATATAATTGGCATATAACATTGTGTATGTTTAAGGTATTCAATGTGATGACTTGACATACATATATATTGTGAAATGAGTATCAAATAAGGTTAGGTTAACACATATGTTACCTCACATAGTTACCTTGGGGTTTTTTTGTGGTGAGAACATTTAAGATGTTATTAAATTTTGAGTAGACATACCATGGTTAAGAAACCATGCTCATCATGCCGCATATTAGATTGCCAGAGCGTATTTATCTTATAACTGTAAATTTGTACCCTTTGATTGACATCTCCCCATTTCCTCTATCTCCCCGCCCCCTAGCCTCTGGCAACCACCAATCTATTCTTTGTTTCTATGAATTTGTTTTTTTAGATTCCACATATAAGTGATATATTCCAGTATTTATCTTTTTCTGCCTGACTTATTTTACTTACCATAATACCCACAAGATTCATCATTACTATCACAGATAGCAAGATTTCTTATTTTTTATGGTTCAATAAAATTCCATTGTGTATATATACCATATTTTCTTTATTTTTAAAAAATATTTTTTGTTGATTTTAGAGAGGAAGGGAAAGGGAGAGAGATAGAAACATCAATGATGAGAGAGAATCATTGATCAGCTGCCTCCTGCACACCCCCTACTGGGAATAGAGCCTGCAACCCGGGCATGTGTCTTTGACCAGAATTGAACCCAGGACCCTTTGGTCAGCAGGCCAATGCTCTATTCACTGAGCCAAACCAGCTAGGGCCCATATTTTCTTTATTTATTTATCTGTCCATGGATACATAGGTTGTTTCCATGTCTTGGCTATTGTAAATAATGCTGCAATGAACATGGGAGTGCAGGTATCTCTTCAAGATCCTGATATTACTTCCTTCAGATACATACCAAGAAGTGGGATTGCTAGCTATATGGTAATTCTATTTTTTATTTTTTCAGGAACTTCTATACTATCCTATATAATAAAGATGTAATATGCAAATGGTCATTACGTAATGACTGACTGCATAATGACTGGATTGTGGATGAGTAGGAGGGTAGGGCAGCGAGCTACAAGTGGGTGGTGGAGAGCTACAGGAGAAGGCAGGACAGCAAGCCATGGTGGGGGGCGGGTAGAAGGGACAGGGGGAGCTACAGGAGGGTGGCAGCGAACTACTGGCACATGGATTCGTGCACAGGGCTACTAGTATTTCATAATGGCTGTGCCAATTTACATTCCCACCAATAGTGTACAAGGGTTTTCTTTTTCCACATCCTCACCAGCACTTGTTAACTTTTGTGTTTTTTTTTGTAATGGTTATTCTAAAAGATGTGAAGTGATATCTGTTTTCTATTTGCATTTCCCCAATGATTAGTGATGTTATACACCTTTTTATGTACCTATTGGAACTGCTTTCTGACTTCTATCACCACATATTAGTGTTGTCTCTTCTTAAACTTCAAACAATAGGAATCATACGATTTTTATCCTTTTGTGCCTTGCTTTTCTCTCAATATCATGCTTGTGCAATTCAGCCATATTGTTGCATACGGTTGCAGATCAATCATTTTCATTGCTGTATAGTATTCCACATTGTGAGTGTATTACAATTTATTACCTATCCTTTGCTTCTGGGCATTTTGAGCAGTTTTCTACTTCTGGTTAATACAAAAAGAAACAGCACATATTTGAAATAGTAAAAAATTTGATTTTACAAGGTCCTGATGCCCTGGACCAAACTTGTCCCTCTAGTCTCAAGTCATTTCCTCATTTCACGGAATGTTCCAGTCATACTGAACTTTCTGTTATAGAATCCAGCCATTCATCTCTTACAGTCTTCCTGGCTTTTGAACATTCTGTTATCTCTTCCTAGAACACCTGTTTCCTAACACTGTGTCTTAACCTGGGTAATAGCCATCCCTCCTTTGAGCCTCGGGTTGGACACACCTTCCTCCAGAAAGCAGCCCCCTCTCCTTAAACTACTAACATCGGTTATCCTTCTGCATTACCCGTTTGCTAAAATGTGTCCCCAGAAGACTTGGGCAGAGACTATGTCTTACTGTGTATACCATCCCCAGTGCTTAGTGCAGAGTGGGCACAGTTTGGTTGAATACATTTGTTTTTTACAATCTAATAAGTATTAGTCCAGTGACGGATAGATTCATCCATTTACTCATCATTGTAAGACCAAATAAACTTTCATAGAAACAGGATATGATCTGGTTATTATATTATTCCTCCTCAGTTTTAATGAATACAGAAATTGAATGTGATGGGTGAAGTGAATGGTCAGATCATGAAGGGCTTGAGAGAACTTAATAGGGGCAATTGCTTTCTTTCTTTTTTTTTTTAACAGAGTTAAAATATAAGGTGTCAAATGTTAATTTCTCAGATTCCCTGCTGAATTCATAGATGGCTTCTGAATTGCTTTATTTAGGCTGGTTTAACCTCTAGACTTACATTGGTAGCCACTAGCCACAGGTGGCTATTTAAATTAATTTAAACTTAAAGTATTAATTTAAATGAATTAAAATAAAATTAAGAATTCAGTTTCTCAGTTAATGGTGGCCACATTTGAAGTGTTTAAAAGCCTTACATGGCTAATAGCTACCATGTTGGACAGCAAACCTTGCTGGGCTTAACTATAGACTGGGCCCTGGTTCTTAGCCTTTCTATAGACTGGGCCCTGGTTCTTAGTCTTTTTGTGGATGGTGTATTTGCCATAGGAGACCTTTTGGCAAGGACACCTTGGTACAGGCATCCTGGAGCCATCTGCCCAGATTGTGAGTTTCTATTTCAGAACCTTATTTCTGAAAGGAGCTTTACATAAAACCTATAATCTCCAGAAACATCCTCCAGTTCATTTATATATTCATAAAAAGTGAGTGGTCACTGGCTATTACCTTGCTTGTATAACCTGTTGTTGTGAAAAGAAAGGATGGGGTTGATCCAAATTACTGGTCCCAGTGGCTCAAATTACAACCCAGAGACTTTAATTCATTTATTTATTTATTTTGTGGTTGTTTTCAATACTCAGGATTCACATTTAAATAGTGATTAAATCTGAGATATACTAGTAAATTGCCCAGAGTCAAGAAATGCAAAACAATCCCTTAATCTTTTCTGTAAGAAAGGATGCTTGGTAGGGTTAATTCTGGGTTTTTACCCCATACTTCCCCAGTGCTACCACTCTGTGTGGGGTGTGAGACCTTCCAAACTTGGACGTCTGACCAGGAACTTTTCTCTAAATGGTTCTGTGTGGTGAAGGGAAAGCAGTCTCTGAACTTCATTAAAAATAGCAGTTATCCTGTGAGCTCCTAAGCTGGCTTAGGTGAGCAGGATGATTCCTGAGCAACTGGGAGCTCATTCTTTATACTTCGTTAGATAGAGATAGAGATATACTTCGAGGGAACATGGGCATAGGTGAGCAAGGAGGCCTGGCTGGCACCTGTGGCTCCTTGTGGATATTTCTCTGGGTCGAGGCTGGGTCTTGTGGCCAGAGTCAACCTCAGACCACTCCAGCATCCCTCATGCAGTGTTCTTCCCCCTCTTCCCTCAGCCAAACACAGTCCGGAATTCTACAAGATCGGGTTTTCCTCTCCTCCAAACTTGCCCTGCGGCAAGAATCTGAAAAGTTTATTCAAGTTAAAATATAAATTACTTCTCCCAAAAATATCTGGGCCAATCCCCTTGTTGGGTTAAGATAGAGGGAAAAAGCTCTAATTGTGGCATTTCAGATATCAGTTAAGCGTCTCTCTCTAGTCCCTCTGAAATAATTTAATATTCACAGTGAGGGGAACTACATGTCCAGTTTGCCTGAGACAGTCCAGGTTTACACCTATCGCACTTGCATATTTATTAAGTGTTCCCTTTCACTCTCAAAGTATCTGGATGATAAATTAAATAATCACCTTATGTGTAGTCCCTTTCCTGCCTAAAGTCTGGAGAACAGGAGCAAGGCAGGATCTTCTCAAAATTACTCCCTAGAGTTGGCTTCCCCCAGAAATCTCTATGCCTTTCCCTCCTTTTTCAAATTTCATCCTCAAATTGGAAAGCACCAGGGACAAGTGACCGTGTGTGGAGTATGACATTTTTTAGCATTTGATGAAATAATGTACATAATGTAAATCTCGGTCCTTGAATAAAATTCCAAAGGAGCACACCTTTACCGGCCACTCCTTAGCAACTGAGTGACCCTGATTCCAAATGTTTCCCTTTTTGTGTGTCTAGGAAAGTGTGTTTCCTCTGTGAACTCCTTTATTCAATAGTTTCTTCTTATTTCTAGAACTGCAGTGACTCTGTTCACAGACTTTTGTCCAGAGGGCATGCAATTGGAATTTGTTATGGTCTTGCCTTTGGGACTTACGTCTTATCTGAAATAAGAGCCTGGAGTATCTGGCATCTGCAAAGTTCGTTCCCAGACAGACTAGCCTCGAGGCAAACTGGAACACCAGTCATTCAGGCAGCAGTGAGCTACACCTGCACGCATATAAATGGCATTTTAAGAAGTGGAAAGCATAAAGCCACAAAGTCATAATGTGACTTTAGAGCTGGACTGGAGCTATAAAAAGTACAGCATGCAGGTATTTACGTTTTTACATGTTCTACGTCTCTATTGGTTATTATGAAAGTATATGCATATTCATTTGGATTTTTATGTCAAGGAGGTATTTTAACAGTTCTCTTCACTTGTGCAGCTGTTTTCCTTAATATATTGGTTATATACCTTACAACTTACCATTATAAATAGCCAAGCCAAAAAGAATTTGTCTTGACATGTTACTTAGCACATTATAGAATTTATAAATTCAAGTGTGACTTAAGAATTTTCATAATCCCCCTCCTGCCCCCCGTAACCCTTTGATTCCAATTGGTAACAAATATAACCTATTTAATGTCCTTGGGAGCAAAGGGTTAAATCCTAGCATCAAGGTTAATTGAAAACAACAGTTGGCCTCCTGTGCAAACATTCTCTTCCACTTAAGGGTACAGTCCATTCCACACGCCCCCTTTCCATTTCATGCCAGTTTACAATTCAGTGAGCTAGTTTTCTATTTATAGTGTCTTCACCTTAAATGTTATCCCTGAAATATCAGGAATCATTCCTGAAACATAAAAAAAGGATATCTATCTTCATACCAAAAAAACTACATTGACCAAGAAAATTACAGTAGTATTAGCAGTGATAATATGAAAACTATTAGTGCCTATGAGGAGATATTAACAGTTTAACTCTTTCCATTAACTGAAGAACTTAAATAGGCAAAAAAAATAGTAACTGAAGAGAAATAGAAATGAACATGCATAACTTTCTGTCTGAAGGAAAGGAAGAATGCATTCTACTAGTAACTAGGCAGAAAGATGATATTCAACTTTAATTAAAATCTCCCAGATTTATGGTTGTAGTTAGAGACACACTGGTTGTGGGCTAGGAAGGTGCATTAATCGGGGGAGCTGGCTTTGGTGAGTCTTCAGGCCTGGGCTCTGACTCAGCTTAGCAGGCCCTGAGACTCACTTTTGTTAGCACATCTACTAGAAATCACAAGAAAACTAATGAACAAATAAGAATCTTCGTGTATTCATTTTTAACTTAAAAAAATTATGCCTATGTAGATAGATAGATAGATAGATAGATAGATAGATAGATAGATAAACATATCTGTAGATATGCTTGCCTGCATGTGCTAATTTATTTATTTGGATCTTTGGTGCAGAAGGTTGAGTTAATGGCATTCTTCAGTTACTGGCATGTTACCATTATTGGTCCCACCAAGATTCCTCTTTCCTAATTATAGGTGCATCCATCTGTCCATCCATCCCTTTTGCTCATCATATTCTATTCCTATTCCATTTCTCCATAGATAATTTAACATATTTAATGTGCATCTCATTATTTGAATGCATTGTGCAAGTGGTTTACATGGATATTATTGCATTCTATATCTTTTGTCACTAGTACTATGTTTGGAAGATCTGTTCTCATCCTATATAATAAAAGGCTAATATGCAAATAGACTGAATGGTGGAACACCCAACAACTGGTCGCTATGAGGTGCGCTGACCACCAGGGGGTGCGCGTGGAATATGGCTGGTGTCAGCTGTGGCAGGATGGTGGAGCAGGTGAGCAGGGGTTCCAGACCAAGGTGGGGCGCCAGTCACTGTCATTGGGGCGAGCTTCTGGTGGTTACTGAAAATTCTTTGCTCCCGTGTGCCACGGTCCCGCCCGGCACTCGCACCCACTGCTGGTGCCGGAGCTGCCACTTGGCGCTGTCAGGAGGCTTCTCCACCTCCCCCTGCTCCTAAGGGGTAATCGGGGCAGCAGCCACCACTTGCAACCAATGGCTCCACGCCTTCAGCAAGTGCTAGCGGGGCTGGCGCTGTCAGCATGTAGGAGTGGTGGTGGCGGGAGTGGGGCTGCAGGCAGACAGGGGACCGCGGCGGGCGGGGCCAGGCAGGGGCACGGAGGATGGGCGGAGACCTGACTCTGTGCTCACCCCAGCCTCGTGGCCCACAGTTCCTTTCAAGATGCATGAATTCATGCACTGGACCCCTAGTGTGATCCATTACATCCAACCTATTTGCTCTCTCAGTAATAGCCACCCCGTTTACCTCCAACGCCCCAGCACCATAAACAATGTTCTAGTGAACACCCTCTTATGTGTTCCCTGAGATACTAGGCTAATTAATGTAAACTATCTCATTTTCTTTTTGAAGCTTTACTTAAAATTTTCTCCCAGATGGGGAGCCAGTTTCCCAACATCTTTTAAACAGTTTATTCCTCTTACAGTGATTTGTCGTTCCACTCTTATTGCACAAAAAGTTTCAATTTGACATGGGCATGTCTCTGAACTCTTCTCTCTGTTCAAGTATTTATGTCCAAAGGGAACTACGGACTCTCAAAGAAACAATAAACTTGCATAGATTCCTTAGGGAAGCTCTCCACCCTTCCTGGTGTCTGATTACTTGGCAGATCAAATGAAGAATTGGAAATTTTCCTGGTGAGCATAGAGTCAAGATAAACCATTTTAAGGGATTTTTTATGTGTATGTTTAATCCAACTGAACATGATCTGGCCCATAGAAGAACAATTCTCTGCTGAGCAGATTCTTTGTAACCACACAGTGCTTATTTAGCTCTTCACCTCCAGGCTTTATTTTTTTCCTATTTTTATAGCACATTCATTCTTCATGCTGCCATGGTACAAGTCATCAGACTTGAGCATGTTTAGAACAATCACATTCTAGGCTTACCTTCTGAGACGACTCCAGGTCACCTCAGTTAATTCAACAGATAAAAAATAGGATAGCTTTGGACACAGGTGGGTTTGAATCCTGGCTATACTGCTTCTTAGCTATGGAAGATACTGTTTAATGCCTACCCATCGATTTTTACCCTCCACTTTTCCCATGTCCATCCCCACCCATGTCTTCTTCGCTAACATTTTCTGTAAGGGAATGAATTGTGTTTCTAGCCACATGCGGATGTGACAATCGGAGCAGCAATGGCCATTTTGTGGGCACGAGGAAATAACCCAAGATAAAAAGTCAGCTTATTGATGATGGCACCTTAGAAAAAGAGAGAGTCTATGTCCTGAAGGGCATTGTAGAGCTCCTGAATCAATCCTGGAACCGCCTACCTCCAATGTTCTCACCGAGTGAACAGTAAGTGTTCTTGTGGTTTAAACACTTGCTACTTAAAGTACTGTCTGCAGACCAGCATTGGCATCATTTGGTTGCTTATTTAAAATGCAGAGTCTTGCCCTACCTGGTTTGGCTCAATGGATAGAGCAGTGATGGCGAACCTTTTGAGCTCGGCGTGTCAGCATTTTGAAAAACCCTAACTTAACTCTGGTGCCGTGTCACATATAGAAATTTTTTGATACTTGCAACCATAGTAAAACAAAGACTTATATTTTTGATATTTATTTTATATATTTAAATGCCATTTAACAAAGAAAAATCAACCAAAAAAATGAGTTCACATGTCACCTCTGACACGCCTGTCATAGTTTCGCCATCACTGGGATAGAGTGTCGGTCTGCGGACTAAAGGGTCCCAGGTTCGATTCTGGTCAAGAGCACATGCCTGGGTTGCGGGCTCCATCCCCAGTGAGGGTCGTGAAGGAGGCAGCCAATCAACGATTGTCTCTCATCATTGATGTTTCTATCTCTCTCTCCCTCTTCCTTCATCTCTGAAATTAATAAAAATACATATTTTTAAAAATGCAGTCTCACCCCAACCCCAACCTGCTCAGGTAAATCTGCAGTTTAACAAGGTCCCAGTGATTCTTATGCACTAGTACCCACCTTGTGGAAATGCTGCGGTGAGTAAACAAGCACACACTATGTGCAGCACAGTGTCCGACACATATTAACCCTCCATGTTAGCCATCTTTACAGAATTCTGCAAACATCCTAGTGCAGATAGTAAAGTTGGAGAGCAAATGCACTGCTCTGCCCTTCCAGGATGGAAACTGGGTGTTTCCAGGACATCTGTGGGGTGAGGCTTTTATTGACATTGTTGCTGTCAGGAGTATAGGACAGACTACTTCTGGCAGCTGCTTTCCCGAGGACTGACAATTTGCACGTTGTGCCTACAAGCAGCAGGCTTGATTTTATTTTTTAGCTTCCTTAAGCTCAATAATAGAAGTCATTATTTAGAAATGACTAGGCCTATTTAGCTGGGCAGGAAAGGCACCGGCCAGCTGATGAGAACAAGGCACAGTAAGAAGGACTGTAGGGCAAAAGTGAGATTAAAGAAGGAAGACACTTTAAACGCTTGCATACGTGGTGACTGAGCAATAGGACAGCTGGCTGGGACTTTTGTAACCTTGCATATTAATCATCAAATGCTAAGCTGAGAGTCCAGTAGGCCTTGATTTAGTATAAAATAACGTATGCATGCAAGCATATAGTAAGTGTAGCATATCCATATCCCATAAAAACATAAGGCCCTAAAACAGTGGTTCTCAACCTTGGCTGCACATTAGAATCACCTGGGAATCTTTTTAAAATCCTGATTTCTGGGCCTCATCCTCCGGAAATTCTGTTTCTTTGTTATGGGGTGGGGCCACAACATTAGTAACAAACAAACAGAATTTCCGGAGGATGAGGCCCAGAAATCAGGATTTTAAAAAGATTCCCAGGTGATTCAAATGGCCAGCCACAGTTGAGACCACTGCCCTAAAATCACTAATATTTGTGAAACTCTACAATTAGAACACAGGTATCACAATAAGAAGCATTCACCACATTATTAAATGCCAATGAAAAAACACCCTGATAATTTCTGAACTGTGCAGTCTCAGAACTCTTCTGTGAGGCCCCACTACTTCGTCTAGGCTGGAGAGGAAGGTCAGGGTACTTCACTCCAGACTCACCCATCCCAAGTGGTGAAAGGTAGGGCATGGGCCCAGCTGAAAGTAAAGGCTCTGGCCGCTCAGCAGGGCAAAGGGGCCTCAGTGAACTGCAGGTGAAACGGGAATAATTGAAGCAAATGCCTGGTCTGCCAACTGGGGCATTAAGGTAGAGCTAGGTCTCCCAACATGACAGGGGGAGGCAGGGTATGAAGCATGCAGGCAAGACTCAAGACTCTGCACAGGCAGAAAGCTGGCTTACCATGGTTACCATGGTTAATGAATGTGGAATGGCCTTTGGAGGAGGAGGCATGGCTCTGGTGCAGGATCCAGCAAAAGCAAAGCAAAGTCTCATTGCTAGGAGCTCCTGGGATATTAAGCTAAAACCTTCAAAAACAAGATTGAGCCTTAACCGGTTTGGCTCAGTGGATAGAGCATTGGCCTGCGGACTCAAGGGTCCCGGTCAAGGGCATGTACCTTGGTTGTGGGCACATACCCAGTAGGGAGTGTGCAGGAGGCAGCTGATCGATGTTTCTCTCTCATCGATGTTTCTAACTCTCTATCCCTCTCCCTTCCTCTCTGTAAAAAATCAATAAAATATATTTTTTAAAAAAAGCAAGATTGAGTTTTACAAACAATATTGGAACTCGGGCTCAGAAAGCAATGCCTATGACCAGAAAGGGCATCTCATGGGCATAAGGAACTGCAACTCCTTATTTCTCCTGTGGGCAGCACTGGAGTCCCAGGTTAGATATGTGTCAAAAAAGGGTGGGCAACACAGAAACCAGTGGTCACTAACAAGAGGATCTGGTCCTTCTAAGCCCTTATAGATTGGGTGATAGATGACTGGGATGTTCCAAGCTGCCTAAGTGTTTTTTTCCCAGCCCTGGATGGGTAAATATAAGGTTTTGAATGCAATCAACAGCCCCAAAGCCTAATGGGATTAATTACTTCTTATTAATATCATAGTCCAATTTGATTGGTTGGGGTGAGGTGAGTGAAAGTGTACTCCACACAGTCATTCAGGGACTCAAGTTCCAAGCATTTCCATCTGATGGCTCCAGCATCTTCTTGGGCCTAGAACCCCCCACTGGTTCCTCTGTATTCAATCGAAGGGACAAAGGGTGAGGGAGGACCTCAAAGCAGCTATCTTACGGGTTACGTTTGGAGGTACGTACATCATTTCTGCTTACTTCCGATTGGTGAGAACTAGTTGCAAAGCCCTTCCTAGTTGCAAGGGGATTGATAAATGTTTTCCAGGGGGTATGATAAGGAAGAGAACATGAATATTGATGAATAGGTAGCCAGTCTGCCATGAGAGAAGAAAGCAGCTGCAGCAGCAGCAGGAATGAGGTGGGATCTATAAGAAGGAGGTTAAAATGGCTTCCCTTCTATAAAGCTCATTTACTTATGGGGAAAGGAAAGAGATAATCATTTTTTCATGAATTGATTTGTTCATTGCTCTATTCATCCAATCAATAAACAGTTTATGGAAGACTGACTGTACTGGGCACATCAAGATGAATTCACTTAACAAACATTTGTGGAGCAGTTACTATTGCCAAACAGTGCTCTAGGTGCTGGGACCAGAACTGCAAAATAAAATCAGACAATGCCACTGGCTTCTAGTTATTCATAGATTAATGGGGGATATAGACATGGATGCAAAAAATATAATGGAAGACAGTAAGTGCTAAAATAGAGCTGCTATGGGAACCCAGAGGAAAATGCATCTGGATTTAGCTGGGGTGATGGTGAGCTGGGGATAATAACACAGCCTGTATTTTTGCTATGTGCCAAACACTGTGCTCAGCAATTTACATAACCCATGATATTTAATCTCACAGCCACTCTATGCAGTTATTTTCCTCACTGTATAGTGAGGAAATTAGAGCAGAGAAAGGTTAGTTTTCTCAGAGTTGCTTAGCTTGTAAGAGATGGAACCACTTTTGAACCTAAGCCTTGCAAATTCTGAAACCCACACTCTTTCCTCTGTATGCCATGCTGCCTTTCATTACACAGAAGAAGGTGTCAGGGTTGGATCTTGAAATAGGAGTGGATTGATGGGTAAGGTGCAAAAACCTTTTAGGTTTATAAACAGTGTGTACAAAAGCATGAGGAGGGTTGCATTTAGGGAACTGTTGTGAACAAGGACAAATTAAATTAAATTGTGACAGACAACCCCCAAATCTCAGTGGCTTACCACACAAGAATTGGTTTTCCACTTGCACACTGTTCCAGGCAGATAGGCAGTGGGTTTTACTCCACATTGTCACTCAAGGACCCATGAGGCCGCTCAAGAGGAAAAAGAAAAAATTCTAGACAATCATGATCCGGCTTTTTTTCCTGCCTCAGCTTGGAAGTTATACACATCAGTTCCCTTCCAAGCCTGTTGACCAGTCGTCACATGGCTCCAATTACCTGCCCATAAGCTGGGCAGAGTATGGGAGATAATGAAATAGAGCATGAGTGTCTGCTGCACCTTGCATTTATTTAAAATTTTTTTCAAGTTTTTTTTTAGTTGTTATTGTTTTTTAATAGTGAAGGTAGAATGCATCAAAGTAAAAAATTCTGGTTCCTGACCTATACCTTGGTCTGATTTTAACTTGTCTCAGGTAAATTCTCATTGAAGGTAGAGAGGACCAACTTTTCAGAGCAAACCTCCCTTAGGTCCAGAACTGACCCACTGTGCTCTGTGGAACACAGATTAACCCAGAGCAGGCCACACCTCTTGGGCATTTATATAATTTATTAGAGGCCCGGTGCACAAAATTAGTGCACAGGTACAGTCCCTAAGCCTGGCCTGTGATCAGGGCCATCTTTCCTGGCTGCCCATAGCTAGCCCTGTCCTCTGCCACCACCCACCCCGGTTTCCTGTTCACCATTGGGCAATCGGAGCCTGACGGCCGGGGGAAGGGACTGAGAGGTGGTCAGTGTGCCTCATAGTGACTGGTCGAGTGGTCATTCTGGTCATTCTGCTGTTAGGGTCAATTTGCATATTACCCTTTTATTATATAGGATACCTTCAGGGTATTATATATAATTTCACTGAAAGCTTTTCTTAAAACTGACTGTGATTAATTAGTTTTAAAATGAAAATAGAAATGATTTTTTAATTCATGTATTTATGAATCTTTTATTAGGCTGTTTAATAGTAAATAATTAGGAAAAATGCAAGCAATTCTAAAATTATACTTACTATGGTACACTACTATATTTTGATAAAATATTCCATATTCCAAAGCTGTGTGTAATTTTTGTGTTAGAAGGGTAAAGGGGTTAGCAAGAGGTTGGAGAAATTAATAACTGGATTATTTGTATTAAAAATCTCCTCTTACCAGACTTGTGATTAATCCTTCAGGAGTTTTTAAAGTGGTGTGCTTTCTTTATTGCAAATTTGTATCAAAATTTTGTTTTTAATCTTATTTTAACAACAGCAAAAGGACAAAACAATTCCTAGGTGCTTACCATCAGTTAATCCTGTTTTCCAGGTAAGAAAGCAAATATCTGAGAAGTTAAGTAACCTGGCCAAAGCATCAAGCTGGAATTTGAATCCAGGCTGACGGGTTTACTTGTTCAGTAGACAAGGTGAGTGCAGGCAGCAGGATAACTGACACAAAGGGGGAGTGAAAAATATTCTTTATTCTTATGGTGTATATTTAAATCTGGGCTATCAAGTAAGCTTTTCAAAGAAATGCTCTTTATTTTCCTAATCTGCTCATGTGAGAAATGTTCTTGCTGCATACCTTATGCTTCCTTTTTAATTCCCTGAACCATTGCAAGGGTGGGTGGGCTGGACACATTAACAAGTCATAACATGCAATCAGCCGTGACAGGCCTTTTATGTCCTGGCATCAGCTTCCCAGAAGTCAGAGAGGTGGCTCAATTTGTACTTCCAGTTTATGTTGCCACCAACCAGAGGGAAAAATGTATTGGGAATACACTGTGTCCATCATTTAAAGACAAAACTATCTTAATCTCTTTTTAATAACATAATGATCCCATTAGACCTGAATTGCTGTGCAATTCAGTAGCAGTGAATAGAATTTTTAATGGACTTTATTTTTTAGAGCAGTTTTAGGTTCATAGCAAAATTAAGTGGAAAGTACAGAGAGTTCCTATAGACACCCTGTCTTGCAGCATATATAGCTTTCCCAATGATCAACATCCTGCATCATAGAGGTACATTTCTTGCAATTGATGAACCTACTTTGACACATTATTATTGCCTCCAATACAGATATTTTTTCACTTAAAAGATCTAATTGTCTGATTCAAAATGACCCAACCACACAAGTGGTAAATTCATGGTGAACGTTCAGACTAAGCATTCTGAAATGTAATCTTTACTTAATATACATAATCCCAGTATATTCAGAGAGTTTCAGGAGATTTTGGTAGATTTTTTTTTCTGGAAATGGCTTTATAATTTTCCTATTTTTTCACCCCTGTTTATTTATCGTTGAAAATTAAAAATCCATTGGGGCGGGAAAGGATGGATTGGCAGGGCACCTAGAAAACTAGGCCTATGTGCAGAGACGCTAACCCTGATTAACCCTGAGCCATACTCATTGTCATAAGGTCATCAGAATGAGATTTTCTCTTCCAACACAAGTTGGAAAACAGAAATTTCAAATTCCGTTTGGAACCAGCAGAAAATGTGTTAGACATAATAACATGAATAGCTAATATTTACTGATTAAATAGCATTTATACTATGTGCCAGACACTGTGAAAATCCTTTGCATATGTTATCTCATTTAATTCTCACCAGCATCCTGTGAGATAGGGATGATTATTATTTCACCTTACAAATGAGTGAGGAAGGTCACACCAGGCTGGTGAAATGCAGAGCTGGGATTTAATCTCAAGTGTCTGAGAGTGGGGCAACTGGTTTCTCAATCCCCAAATCACAGTGATGTAACACAATTTCTTGCTGGAGCAAAGTGATGTGTGGCTGGCCCTCATCGGGTGGCTCTCTCGGTCCGCTCAGCTCTAAGCACTGATGCATGTGCACAGGCCCCTTCCATCTTGTAGCTTGAACATGTAGCTTCCAGATCTCCCCACCATCAACCAACCTTGAGTGATGGAAATAGAGCATGCAAGACTGACTAGCATGTAGAAGACTGACCAGACCTGAAAGTAGTGACACCACTTATGCCCACATTCCATGGGCTAGCACGCAGTGTCATGGTTCCACCTCGATGCAAGGGAACCTCGGACATGGAGCTTAGCTCCGTGTTCCAGAAGAAGAGACAGCCTGTATCTTGGTGAACCCAAGAAATCTCTCCACGCAGGTTTGTCTGACGCTAAACTCTTAACCACTAGAATCTGCTGTGACTCTTTTGTCCCCTAATCGTTGATCAAAAAGTAACAATCAAGTCTCTCTGACTCAACACCGCATGACATAAATCCATATGGGAGTTGAAACAGTAACAAGAAGTGGCACAATGCAGCCATTGTGGTCTGGGAGCTAATTCTAAACCTGATGACCTGTTTATTAACTAGGTGACCTTGGGAAAGTTTCTGAATGTCTGCTTTTTCTCACATTTTCCTTCGCGTGTCTCACAGATCGCTATGCTCGATAGTCAAAGGAAATAGTTTGTGTACAAACACTTTGCAAAAGGTAAAACGATACACAAATGTCAGATGTTGATGATGTGGCGATTATTGTTACTTCCTAAGTGCCAATATGACTGACATAGATCATACTAAGTGCCAATATGACTGACATAGATCATAATCACCCTGTAATGCTGGAGGAGAAGTCACTGTGCGTTGGGCTGGTCAGGGAATGCTCAACGGGAGCGTTGAAATTTGAATCTGATCCAGGAGGAAACGTAGGGAGAGGGCTTTCAAGGCAGGGGGCATTGGACCACCAAACAAGTAGATGCTGGAAGGAGCTGTATGCTGTGTAACCCTGAGAAAACTGCTTGTCCTTCAAAGCTTCTGCGGTGGGGGTGGGCAGGGACACGTGAACTTCAGACTGCTGGCACCTCTGACTCACTTCAGCCACCTGTTGACACGTTTCTCCACGGCCACTCACATTTCTGCATGTCTTCTTGCACGTGAGGCGCTGGCTGCCCTTTATTCCAGACTGCCTTTGCAAGGATGCCTGACAGTGATCGCGTGTCCCTCTGGAGGAAAGGGAAGGCATGCTGACTGCCCATTATAAAAGATTCAGGGGACAAAGGGAGCAATGGAGGACATTATAATAGTGTCAACTATAAAAAAGTTATCAGTGTACATTGTGCATATGTCCAGTTTATTGCATGCTAGTTATACCTCAATAAAGCCATTAAAAGAATCCAGGAGAGGTGGCATCCATCTCCAAACTAGCATCATGACTGCTCTCAGACCCCTCATGAAGCACAAGATGCTCAAAAAGAAGATCAAGAAGTTCATCTGGCACTAATCAGACTGATCTGTCAAAATTAAGCGTAACTGACAGAAATCCAGAGGCATCGACAACAGGGTACAGAGAAGACTCAAGTGCCAGATCCTGATGCTCAACATTAATCATGGCAGCAACAAGAAAATGGGGCATGCGCTGCCTAGTGGCTTCTAGAAGTTTCTAGTCTACAACATCAAAAAGCTGGAAGTGCTGCTGATGTGCAACATGTTTTACTGGGTTGAGATTCTTCATAACCTTTCCTCCAACTACTGCAAAGCTACTGTGGAAAGAGCAGCCCAGATCCCATAAATCACCAATCCCAATGCCAGGCTGCACAGTGAAGAAAATGAATAGACGGCTCATGAGAAAGTTTTATTTGCATTAAATAAAACTATAAAATTTTGCAAAGAAAAGAAAAGATTCCCTGAGCTCAGAGTCCTTCATGTACAGGAGTTAACTGGCCTTATTCACATTGCCCTGTGGAAAGTAGGTCTTGGGGAACTATCTTTTAAAAAAATGCAGATACTAGCTACTACTGTTGCTGTGATTAATAAACTGTTTTGGTTTCTGCCGCAGATGTTTCATGTCTTCTACCAGCATCCATGAAACTGTAATAGGCTAACTTGTTAACTTGCATGTAGGGTAAAACTCAGACCCATTACAATTCTTGACAGAGCCTGTCTCCAAGAGAGATTTCACTGAACAATACCACATACCAGGGATGGTACTAAGTGCTGGGGACACAGAACCCAATGGCACAGTTCTTGCCTACAAGGAAGTGCCAGTGTACAAATTAGGAGCTTACTGAGTTTGGTTGTAACGTGGCAATGGATCTTGGAACTGTGGCAAAATATATTGAAACTAATTTTGTCATAGGCTAATTCATATAAACAGGAGTTAAATTCCTATGGCATCTCAGTAATGTTATAACAAAATGACACGGACTAGCGGACCTGCTGTAGTAGAGTTTCCATGTAGCTAAATCTTTAAGCTAGTGAACACACAAAGAAGAAGGTCAAATTCAGACTAATAAAATTCTAGCCATGATTGTGATTACAGCATAACAGGGTGGAGACTATCGTTTTAGTCCTCTGAGAATAGGTGTATTCTCTAGAGATGGTAGGAGCTGAGGAACACCGAGGTACATGGAGACCAGAAGGCTTTGAAACAGTACCCTTCAGTCCTCAGCTGCCAAGAAAGGAGGTTGCTTTGAGATGGACTTGTTCTTTCTATAATTGTTTCCTGAATAAAGTGTTCTGAAGGGTGACAGTGAGGAGTACCCCTTTCTGTCCCAGAGATCAAAGGGTGTATCTGCTGTGCAAATACCTGGTGATGCTGGTAAGTGGGATTTATAACTCTGGGACTTCATCTAAGATGGCAGAAACAATGTTAAATGTGGGCACAACCAATAAACAAAACTACTATGAAAAGCAGGAAGTCATATATAGATGGAGAAGGATCTAGACCTCCAAGGCTGTGATCTCTGAAACAGATTTGGTCTCATGTACAGAGCCCAAGGGATTGGCTTTTTTTAAAAAATATTTTTATTGACTTCAGAGAGGAAAGGAAAGGGAGAGAGAGATAGAAACATCAATGATGAGAGAGAATCATTGGTCATCTGCCTCCTGCACGCCCCTGTGAGCCTGCAACCTGGGCAACCCTGGGCAAGTGCCCTGACCGGGAATAGAACTCTTGATTCATTGGTTGACACTCAACCACTGAGCCACGCCAGCAGGGCAGGACTGGATTTTTTAATAGATAGAAGACTCTCTAAAGCAGACTCTCTCAACCTTCCTAATGCCACGACCCTTCAATACAGTTCCTCATGTTGTGGTGACCCCCAACCATAAAATTATTTTCGTTGCTACTTCATAACTGTAATTTTGCTACTGTTATGAATCATAATGTAAATATCTGATATGCAGGATGTATTTTCACAGGTTGAGAACCGCTGCTCTAAAGTATGGAACCCAGGGTGGGAACTTGTCTGGCCCATGTCTACGGGTGGTACTGTTCTTGTGGGTAGGTGATTGCATTACTTCTGACCAAAGCTTGGGCCAGGGATGTAGATTAGGGACCTTGAAGTCTAGTGGCTACCCATCTTGCCCCTGAGATGCAACACAGTGATGAGTTTGCCATCATCATCAGAGGCCCTGAGCCAACTACTGTGTGGGAGTAGAACACATGTCCCTGATTCTTGAAACCCATAAATACATTTCTCAAAACATGAGGAAATATTCTCCAAATAGTCTTCTCTTTGGTATGGTTGACTTTTGCTACTCCTAACCTTTGGTGTCTACTGCCACTTGGGACAATCCAGCTGTATCACCTCCAAAACTAGACCAAAGGTTGTGTTTTTAGTGTCAGGCAACTTTTAATTTTGGCCCTGCAACATTAAAGCTACTAAATACTCCCTGAGGTAAAGTTGGCTACTTTCCTTGGATGGGAAGACAAAAATACCTATAGCAGCCAGAGCAAGATACAGATCAACCTCTCAAACAGTTGCTCCACCAAATACATATTATCTCATGTCTTTTCTTTACAACAGTCTTATTGAAGAAATGAAACAAGGTCAGGAAGGTTAAACAGCTTGCCGAAGGCCATAAAAAGAGGAGAAGAACAAGAATTCAGTCCGAGTTGTCTCACTTCAAGGCCTATGTTATTTTCACCATCTACACTCCCATTTACCACACCTAAGAGCTTTAAAGAAATTCAGAAACAAATTTGTGAGACTGCCTGCCAAAGTGTGTAATCTTGTGTAACTTCCATTCTTTAGAATGAATCCTGAGATTTGTTTTTTGAGATTCCAGATGCAATGAGAGAGGAGTTGGAGCCGGTTAGAAGACACATTTCTATTTTTGCATTTTAGCAAAAATAGGGACTGTCTGTTGCACAACATCAGGGAATTAATCAACTTTCTTGGATTTAGTTCCAAAAAGCCACTAAGATGCTCAGTAAAAAAAAAAGCCCAACATTGTGAAAAATAAAATTAGATGAATATCACTTGTAAATAAAATAGAATTGATTGTGAAATGCTGTTTGGTCAGTTCTTACTGTTTGCTGCCCTCTTGTTTCCTATTCCTATCGTCCTACTCAGGGAAGGTGTGTTCTAAGTGACAGGGCAGACAGACTCTCTGGGTCTGGTTTTGTTGATGGTTTTTATTGTTCATCAAGAACACACACTCAGGATGAAGACAAGGATGTATTATGCTTTAAACCAGTGGTTCCCAAACTTATTTGGCCTACCGCCCCCTTTCCAGAAAAAATATTACTCAGCCCCTGGAAATTAATTTTTTAAAAATTTTAATAGCAGTTACTCATCGCCCCCAAATGCACCTGTGGCCATCACCGCCCCCCTGGATCGCTGCAGCGCCCACCGCGGGGCAGTAGCGCCCACTTTGGGAATCATGCTTTAAACATTTAAATCATGGAACATAAGACTTTCCCCCCAACTCTTTTTATGCTAAAACCAGACTATCAAATCCAGATCCTAATTGCCTCATTGACACCCTTAAAAAGGGTATAGGGCAGTGGTCGGCAAACTGCGGCCCCTTGAGTGTGGCTCTTCCACAAAATACCACGTGTGGGCGTGCACGTACAGTGCGATTGAAACTTTATGGCCACACTCAAGGGGCCAAAGAGCCGCATGTGGCTCGCGAGCCGCAGTTTGCCGACCACTGGTATAGGGATAGTAGGTTAGGGAAGAGAGATGGGAGCTAAGCATGAGTGTAATCCTGTGAAGTCTTGGCTTTGGCCTGATCCTGTGGGGGAGCCCTGGAGCATAGATTACACCTCAGGGTTTTTCTAGTCTTGAGGCAAAGGAGCTGGGCTTTCGTATTCAGGCACCAGCCATCAATGGCTATAGTCCCAGGGTAATTATGAATTTCTGCAAATACTGACAAAACAGCTTCATTCGAAACAAAGCAAACAGAAGTTGGGAGATAGATCCCGGAGCTGAGACTGGTAGGTACACTGTCATCAGCTATGCCAGAGACCCTTGATCCTATAGTTTGTAATTCTTTCATTCTAGGTTTGACAATCTTGATCTACAGACAAAAGGTCTATTAACAATCCATAGTGGTGGAGGAAGAGGCTCTCGGGTGATTTGAATTGTTAGAGTAGCCCAAAGAATTCAAACAACCCCCTCCCCAAGATTCTAGGGAAATCAGCCTGGCAGGAATATGGCTGCATCTCCTTACATAGTATAAAAAAAAACTTTAGGCAGCTGATCAGAAAGTATGCGCCATGGCACCAGCACTACAGGCAAAGCATTTAAACCACTCAGGCAGTCCTTGGGATGCTTACACTACAGGGTTGGGTAAATGCGATTCACGTGTATGAAGCAAGTATGAGCGACACTGTGTAATTAGAGACTGTTCGATTCTGAGAAAAAGAGAAATAGACTTCCTTTGTCTACACTTTCAGAGACTCACAGTATGAGGGGTGATTAAGGTGAGATCAAGCCCACGCACGCAGTCATTCAACCAATATAAGTGACGTCTTTGTGTCAGATGATAATTGTGTTAGGGCTGAGGGCTGTGGGAACAGATCACAAGACAGTGTCATAAGTACAGTGATAAGGGTGCACCTTGGGGGGGGTTATTTGGATGCTGTTATTATTTTTTAGTAGAAAGCTGAATTGCTGTATTTCATTGACTCTAAGATGCCATGAATAGTAATATTTTATATTATTTGATTTAGCATTAAGAAAGAAAGAGCCCTAGTCAGCTTGGCTCAGTGGATAGAGTGTCAGCCTGCGGACTGGGGGGTCCCGGGTTCGATTCTGGCCAAGGGCATATGCCTGGGGTTGGAGGCTTGATCCCCGGTAGGGGGCGTGCAGGAGGCAGCCGATCAGTGATTCTCTCTCATCATTGATGTTTCTCTCTCTCTCTCCTTCTCTCTTCCTCTCTGAAATCAATAAAGAAATATACTATATTTAAAAAAAAAAGAAAGAAAAAACCCTGCCTGTTTTATTGCGATGCCATCAATTGTAAGACATATCCAATTGCAGCAGTGTTATAATGTGAAATAAATGTTAGGATTGATGAAACGGGGCTACAAAAGACATGGCTTGTCTTAATCCTCATCTCTGGCTTTCCTTTGCTTTTATTTTTTAAATATAGTTTTATTGATTTCAGAGAGAAAGGAAGAGGGAGAGAGAGATAGAAACATCAATGATGAAAGAGAATCATTGATTGGCTGCATCCTGCACGCCCCACACTGGGGATCGAGCCTGCAACCCGGGCATGTGCCCTGACCAGGAATTGAACCCTGACCTCCTGGTTCATAGGTTGATGCTCAACCACTGCGCCAGGCCGGCCAGGCTGTCCTTTGCTTTTAGAGGACAGACAGAAGAGGGCCTATTTTCCCCTTTCTAAAGTTCTTAGTGTTGTCAGTCTCTGTATTTCCTAAGGAGAGAGGAAAAATGATAACAAGAAGGCCTTTGGTTTCTCTCACTTCTATTTAGTACTAGCTCAATAGTATAGTGGAGGCCAATAATAGTATTTGAAATAGTAGCTAATATTGATCAGATGCTTAGTATAGATCTAGAACTGAGTTAATTGCTTTTTATCCATCATGTAATTTAATTGTCATTTAATCCATTGAGTAAAGACATTCGTATCTCTATTTTACTGATAGATAAACTGAGATTTAAGGAGGTCACATAGCTGCAAAGTATCTGTGAGATTGGAGTGCAGTCTGTCTACCTCCCAAGTTTATGTTTTTAACCACTATATCAGGAAGTGATTTGATAAGACCCGATTTCCTGCAAAGGAAAAAAATTAAGACATTTCATTTCAGTCAGCACTTACCAGTAGCAACTTTCTTAGGAATCTTTCAGACAGCAAAACATGGTTATACAGACTGAAGAGAAGGCCGAGTGACCCATCATAAACTATGACTATATTTCTGATGTCACTATTGCATAACTAGTCTTTATACAGTCTTTGCGAATTATACTGCTGGATAATGGATTTTAAATTGCATGTCTAAGTAGACTAAGAACTCTGTAGTTAGTGGGTTATATTTAAGTGACCGCAGAATAGATAAGGTGCACAATTAAAGAGTATATTTCCTCCAAACCTCTAATTTGTGTTGGGATATTCAATTATCACCCTCTATGTGCAGGCATGAATTTTGATCCAGTAGCAATGAAGTCAGGCCCAGAAGTGTGCAGATTCAAAATTATTTATCAGCAAGTATTACTTAACCCACACGTGACACAACTGTTTGCATTCACCGACAATTTGGGGTTATCTGATTTTAGAAGTTGGCTAATCCTTGAGGTAATGAGTAGAATTTTAAGATAGAAATGTCCGTTCTAGCATCTTAATGGGTCTCATTTGATCACCCTATAAAACTAGACCAATGATTCTCAAACTTTTAGATCTCAGGATCTTTATACTGGTACTCTTAAAAAATATTGAGGACCCTAAAGAACTTGTATATGAGGATTTTATCAGCCACTATTTTCCACATTAGAAAACAAAGTGGAGAAATTTAAAAAATATTTATTAATTCATTTAAAATAATAACTCCATTACATGTTAACATAAATAACACATTTCATGAAAATAATGGAAACTATATTTTCCAAAACAAAAAATTTCAGAAGGCATTGTTTCACATTTTATTTTTTAACATATTTTTATTGATTTTACAGAGGAAGGGAAAGGGATAGAGAGATGGAAACATCAATGATGAGAGAGAATCATTGATTGGATGCCTCCTGCACGCCCCACCCTTGGGATGTGCCCCCGCTGGGAATTAAACTGTGATCTCCTGGTTCATAGGTCAATGCTCAACCACTGAGCTACGCCGGCTGGGCTGTTTCACATTTTAAAAACCTCCTTGACTTAGCCAGTTTGGCTCAGTGGATAGAGCATTGGCCTGTGGACCAAAGGGGTCCCAGGTTCGATTCTGGTCAAGGGCACGTGTACCTTGGTTGCAGGCTCCTCGCAGGCCTGGGCCCTGGTTGGGGTTGGTGCAGGAGGAAACCAATCCATGTGTTTCTCTCTGTCTTTCCCTCTCTCTTCCACTCTCCCTCCGCCCCCCCCCCCCCCAAAAAAAAAATCAATGGAAAAATGTCCTCAGGTGAGGATTACAAAAAAAAGAAAAACCCACAAAAAACAAACAAACAAACAAAACAAGCCTGGCCGGTTTGGCTCAGTGGATAGGACATTGGCCTATGGACTGAAGGGTCAGGGGATCGATGCCAGTCAAGGGCACATGCTCAGGTTGCCAGCTCAATACCCAGTGGGGGGCATGCAGCCAATCAATGATTTTCTCTCATCATTGATGTTTTTATCTCTCCCTCTCCCTTCCTCTCTGAAATCAATAAAAATATATTTAGAAAATAAAATAAAATAAAATAAAAGCCTCCTTAATGTCTGGTCTAGTAGAAGACAGCTGAATTTTCAGACCTGCTTCTGCATTCAGTCTTTTATGATAATGCAGACCATGTGACCTCTGCAGGAGTCCAATATTCACTCATAAGAGAATGAATTTTTTTCAAAAAGGCAAATGACATCTTAGTTATTATTATGAACATAATTTGACTTCATGAACTCTCTGTAAAGGGTCCCTGGACCACACTTTGAGACTACTGAACTGGCAAAATGGGTTATACTCATTCAAAGCTAAAACAATATGAGATGTGATATTTTCTAATGGCCAATATTCTTTGAGTTTTTGTTAACATTTTTTTTCAATTATTATTGTGGTAAAATATATATAACAAAAGTTACCATTTTAACCATTTTAAGTGTATAGGTTAGTGGTATTAAATACATTTACATTATTGTGAACCATTACCACCATCCAACTCCAGAACTTCCTCATCTTTGCAAACTGAAAATTTGTACTCATTAAGCTATAACTCCCCAGTCCACCTTTCCCCCAGCCTCTGGAAACCACCATTCTACTTTCTGTCTCTATAAATTTGACTATTTCTCATGTAAGTGGAATCATATAGTATTTGTCTTTTTGTGACTGGCTTAGTTCACTTAGCACAGTGCCTTCAAGGTTGATCAATATCATATAGCAGGTGTCAGAATTTCATTACTTTTTAAAGCTGAATAATGTTTTGTTTCATTGCATGTATATACCACGTTTTTTATCTATTCATCTGTTGGTAGACATTTAGGTTGCTTTCACCTTTTGACTATTGTGAATAATGCTGTTATGAACATTGACCTACAAATGTCTGCTCATGTCTCTGTTTTCAATTCTTTTGGGTATATACCCAGAAGTGGAATTCCTGGACCACATGGTAATTCTATATTTAAAATTTTTGAGAAACTGTCTTATAGTTTTCCTGTGTCAAAATTTTTAACATTACTTATTTCCTGCTAAAACTTTTAGATTACATTTTTCATAGTAGTGAAATATATTTTATTTTCCTTAGATTTTGTCCAATAATTAACAAACATTCACAGAGTAGTTCGTGGATTTGATATATAATATAAAGAATGATGAGTTTTCTGGAAGATAGCTTTCTTAAAGCCCTAGTTTTCAAGGAGCTCTTAAACTAAACTAGAATGTGAAAGTTAAATTCTACTATTAAAAATAATAAAAATAAGGAACAATATTTATTCTGCACTGAGTATGTTCCAAACACAATTCTAGGTGTTGGGATTCAGCAGTGAATATATTGGAATCCTTGCCCTCAAAGGTGAGCCATAGCTAATTACAAACGTTCTGAAATAGTGATCCTCAGACCATGAGTGATCAATGTATCTTCAGGTGATCTGGGGGCTGTCAGAAAAATCAATAGTTCACCATTACGCCAGTGCCAATCCTTCACTAGTAGTGCAACATTGGGCAACCTTAGGAGACAGTCCCAATACCATCCTGTCCACCCAAGAATTTAAGGAGAGATATCCATGAAATGCTAAATACCTCTGCTTTCCAACACCCAAAACTTCAAGGACCAGAAGAAAAGTTTCAAAAAGTTCTTTCTAGAAAGAACAAAGGAACAGGAAAAAATAGAGAGAACGCTTTTCAAAGGGAAGGAGGGGGCACTGGTTCTAGATATGTTTGTGCTCCCTCTACCCACCTTCCTCCACCTTCCCTCTGAGGTTCTGCAGTCTGTTCTATGTAATACATTCTTATTTTATAAAAAACATGCTAGCACAAAGAACTCTTGCATTTTTTCTATTCTCTGTGTTATATTTTCCAGTGTGCATTTGGCCCTGCCATGTTCCTTCCCATATTACTGTTTCCTTTGCTAACTATATTTGCATAGTTGCTCTCTGTTTTATTTTGTTTGTGCTTAATGTTTTCCTTTTCTTTTCATTCTGCTTATGCATAACATGGACAGACCTTTTCTAGATATGTTTTTCTCTGATATAGTATAGGTAAGTCTCTCTCAGCATCCTTTCTGCCTATGTGATAAGTGTTATCATTTTCTATAGCTAGGTTTGAAGATTAATGTTAGGAACAGACTTATTAAGAACCATGAAATGAGAAATGAATGAATGGAAATCCAGAAATCTCTCTCTTCTGGGCTATGACCTTTCCTAATTTTAGAAGTCTCTCTGCAAATATGAATTATGCTGAACTGGGTATAGTCATGTTTTTGTTTTAGAAAATGGACAATTAAGGGCAACTTGTATTAAGTATATAACTAAGTGATGTTCATTAAGAAAGCTTTATCTTTATTTTTTAGGTTGCAAAAATAATGCAACCTCAAGATTAAAGAAAAATGTATCATACAGTCTTGCTCTTTTTACTGCTACTACTAACTAGACCACAGCTGTGGACACTGGACTCTGGTTAGAGGTTTATGATGTAGTCTGTGGAAAAGCTCTGCCCAACAAAGACCCCCAATATGGCATAGTGAATGTCCAAAACAATCAGATGCTCTTTTTGAGGGCATTTGAACTTGAGACATAAGATAAATAGTTCGGTAATATTAGGAGTAGTAGAAGCAGAGTTAGAGTATTCCAGTCTCCTTAAAGGCAGAGTACAAATTGGAATGGAAAGCTTAATGTTGCTTTGGTGATGACAATACAACTTAATGTCTTATACCTTAAGACTTTCTAGTTCTGGAATTATGTCATCCTTATAAGCCATGCTATTATGTCCCAATAAAACACCATTATAGTTGTGGTTTGAAACTTAAGAGTTTCAAAACATTTAACTTGCTTCTGATTTTTCACTATTATATACCTGGTATGAACAACTTCATGCACATAGCTTTAATCTTCTGTAAAATTTTTTCCTAAATTATTTCTAATTATAGTCTAAACTCCCCAAAGTAGACTTACTTTAGATTTCAGAAATAAACATTATGAGTTTTGCTACCTATGTTGCCATGTTACTTTCCAAAAGGATTGAAGGGATTTATCAGCAAGATTTAAATATGGATTTCACTCTACTCCCATGTATTATTTTTTCTGTTAATTTTATACATACAATTGTACCTCAAAGCTTTCTTAGTTTGAATTTCATGATGTCTATCAAATATCATTGAGAAAAAATTTTTTTAAATACTTTTACTGATTTCAGAGAGGAAGGGAGAGAGAGGGGGGAGGGGCGGGGGGAGAGAACATCAAGGATGAGAGATAATCATTGATTGGCTGCCTCCTACACACCCCACACTGGGGATTGAGCCCACAAGCAGGCCATGTGCCCTGACCAGGAATTGAACCGTGACCTCCTGGTCAATTAATGCTCAACCTCTGAGCCATGCTGGCTGGGCTCATTGAGAAAATTTTGATGAACTTTGTGCAGACCCAAAAGTACACATAGCTGATTAATTATAATGGAAGAGTAAGGGCAAAATACTTTTTCAGGTATGCAAATACTAAGAGTTTATTATCCATAGATATATTATGAAAGGACTACCAAAGAATGTTCATCAGCAAGGAGAATGAATCCAAAAGGAGTGAGACATGGAAAGACACCGAATTTAGGAAAAATCATAGCTACATTTTAAAAAGTGTGCAATTGTCAGTTTAGCCTTGGGAAGTACATTTTTATTTCATGTCAAATACAATGCTGAAAGACAAATTTTTGCCTCTGCAAATGCTTCCAGTAGACACTGAAGTTATAACTGTCATAAGACAGATCAAAAATGTTTGGTTTTCTTAACATAATGCCCAGACTTGTACCACAAGTATCACAAACTCTTAAAAATGAAAATTATATATTCACACAGTCATAATTAAGCCTACAGCTAGGGCTGAGTAAAAAGAGAGGTCAGCTTTTAATTTGGACTTACCTGTTATAAATTCTAGTAAGTGTTAATACCTGAAGTGAGATGGAATTCCCAGTATTAATCAAGAATAAATGACTTCAATCTCCAAACATCCTAAATTTGGTCTGAGGTGAGTCTATCCTCATTGCCTTCGACTTTTTGTAACCTTTCAACTTCTTTCTTAAATTAAAGGGTTTGAAGAAGACTACAATACTTATTACTGTAAACCTATATTTCTGTGGTTGTGATGGGTATATTAGCAGTTCTGAGGTTGACCTCAACTTTTAAATACCTTATCATTTGATATCTCATTTTGAACATGTTATTTTCTACTTGCGTCTGCCATTATAATTTTTCTTTGTATGAGGTCAGGTGGTTACTTCAAGGTGAAAACAGTTGCTCAAATGAACGTTAGTCATTTCAGGCTAAGCACAGAGCATTTACTCAAATAATTTAGAAAATTTTAGTTGACTTAAGAAACAGTGCATGATGCTGCAATTTTTAACCATGACATCTCCCAGGATATTGATGAGGAGGTATGAGTGTAAGTAAGACCTGGTACCTATCTATGTGAAATCTACAATCTGCCGGGGAGATGAGATGTGGGAAGTGCATGGGGCCAGTTTATAGTTGTCTCTACTGACAGAGTTGAGCAGTTTGAACTTGATCTGAAAGTTGACTTTCCAGAGGAAGCAAGTGATGTGCCAAAAATGTAATGTTTCAGAGAATGATATAAGTGTAATCTGAACATTGTCTTATGATCTTTGCAATTACTGCCAGTTCTTTATGATCCATATCAAAGTTCTTTACCTATTGTGGGAATTAACTTCAACAGCTATTTAGACTATAAACTGGAGTCAACCTGTCATTCAGCATGCTTGTGGCCTGCCTTCCCCACCATCTGTTAACATGCACTTTGAAATGCAAATTTTAACATCTGTCTAACCAAAACATAATTAGAAAGATAACATTGTAGTCAAAATCATAAAATCCAATATAAATGATTTCCTTTCATTTCTCCCTTTCTGCCTAAAATCTGTACCTTTTGGCATTATAAACCACTCTTTTTTATGGCTTCTTTATGATACAACACCATCCTGTTTTTCATTTTTAATTATAAAAATAATACAAGGGAAAATGTTATTGTGATCTTGTTGTGGGGAAGGGTTTCTTAAACAAGATACACAAAGTGCAATCCACAAGGCAAAGAGTCAGAGCTGTGTATGACTGCACATGTCATACACTGCACAACTCTGGGGGTGAGGGCGGAGGGCATTTACATAGATTTCTTTTTAATATATTTTTATTGATTTCAGAGAGGAAGGGTGAGGGGAAAAAGTGATAGAAACATCAATGATGAGAGAGAATCATTGATCAACTGCCTCCTGCAAGCCCCCTACTGGGGATCAAGCCTGCAACCAGGGCATGTGCCCTTGACCAGAATCAAACTTGGGACCCTTCAGTCCGCAGGCCGATGCTCTATTCACTGAGCCAAACCAGCTAGGGCTACATAGATCTTGATGTGAATGCCTTCCCCAGAGTTGTGTGATGTGATGGCCTGGTGACAAATGAGTGGATTTGACACCATCAGCAAACTTAAGATGGAGGACAGAGTGAGAGAAGGTATTTTCAATGTCTAAAACCAACTAAGAATTAATATCTTGAACAGCATGTCCAATAGTAATATAATGTGAGCCACAAATATAAGCTACATAAGTAATTTTAAGTTTTCTAGTAGCCACATTATAAAAGATAAAAATAAATGGGTAAAATGAATTTTAACAATATATTTGACACAATACATCTAAAATACTATCATTTCAACATATAATCAATATAAAATTATTAATATTTTACATGGTTTTTGTACTGAGTCTTTGAAATTGGGTGTGTATTTTACACTTACAGTACATGTCAGTTTGGACTAGCCATATTTCACGTACTCAGTAGCTCCTGTCTGACTAGTTAGTAGTTAGTAGCTAGTGGCTACTGTATTGGACTACACAACTCTAGAACATAAATGATACTCCTGAAAATCAAAAAACAAAAGGACGCTTATTAGAACAACATGAGAAAATGATACAATCAAGCAGTTTATTGAAGGAGAAACCTGAAATCTGAGGAGGTATTCATACTCATTAGAAAAAAAAATTAACCTCAATCAATAAGATGCAACTTTATATCCATCACATTGGCAAAAATGAGATTGCCAAGTATTGGTGAAAATGTGTAGCAATGGGAACTCTCATGATCTGCTGGTGGAAATGTGGACAGTGCAGCAGTTTCTAAAGAGCATTTCGGCTTTCTCATATGTACGTGAACATGATGTGGTAAGTGGAAAAAAATCACACAGTGAGAGCTACAGCATAATGCCATTCATTCACATTCAAACACACAAACTCCACAAAACCCCATACATTTTACAGAAATCTATATAAATAAAAGCCTAAGTGACCGTTTGACTGTTCAACCATTCAACCGTTCAACCGTTTGACTGTTAGCTATGACACACACTGACCACCAGGGGCAGATGCTCAATGCACAGGCATGGAAACATGGAACAGACTGATGAATCTCAGAAGGAAAGGGGAAAGGGGAAGGGCAGGAAGAGATTAACCAAAGATCTTATATGCATACTAGAGGCCCTGGCCTGCGTGGATCGGGCCAAAATCATCTCGGTGCACGGATTGGTGCACCAGTGGGGTCCCTCAGCCTGGCCTGTGGGGATTGGGCCAAAACCGGCAGTCTGACATCTCTTAAGGGGTCCCCCGGATTGTGAAAGGGCTCAGACCAGGCTGAGGGACCCCACCAGTGCACACTGGGCCTCTAGTATATACATATTTGAGGATAGTCAGAGTGGGTGTCTTGAGTAGAGGGAGAAAATGGATCAGGGATAAAAATGAAAAACATGTAATACTGCTTATGACTAAAAGTTCACAATGCATAAGATCTCATTCTAAATTCCCAAAACCTCTTCTGATTTCTTTTTTGGGGATGTGGGGGTGTCTCTCTCTTTTTCCCCCCACAATCCTGAAGGGGTTTTTCACCATTTCTGCTCACCATTTTACATATTCTCTGAGAGAGCCTGATCTGATTTCAATTTTCTTCTCTATGCTAAATCCTCCTACCTCTCTACTTCCAACCAAGTCCTCTTGGACTATTTCCTACTGCACATTCTCACCATCAGCTAAACTCAGCACTGTGAGCATTATTTTCACCTCCAACCTAGACACTGCTCTCTTACTTCTAACACCATCATGACTTCCGTCTCTAAGAGGAGCATTATAATAATATTTCCTTCCAGCATCTAGGCAGTTATACAGACTTACTATTTTTACACTGAACATCATTGCTGTTTTGTTTTCATTGCCACCCTCTAAACCTAGAGAACTCATCATCTGCCTTTAGATTTTTAAAACAAAACAAACAAACAAACAAACAAACAAACAAAAAGCACTTGTTAAAGAGCAGTTCTAGGTTAACAGTAAGTTTGAGAGGAAGGGATAGATTTTACATGTATTCTTTGTCCCCACACAACCATAGCCTCCCCCATTATCAACATCTCTTACCAAAGTGGTATATTTGGTACAATTGGTGAGTCTACATTGACACATCATCAGAAACCAAACTCCGTAGTTTACATTAGGTTTCATTCTTCATGAAATACATTTTATTTTATAGAAAGGACTGGATGAATGTATAATGACATGTATGCATCATTATAATATCATGCAGAGTATTTTCACTGCTTTGAAAATCCTCTGTGCTCTACCTATTCACCCTCTACCTACCGTCATCTTTAGATTTTCATTCCTCTAGTCCATTTGCAAATTGCCAAATCTCCCCATAGCACTATTTTCAACATGTTGCTACCTTGCTCAGTGAGCTTTTGTTGCTTTTGGATGCTCAGCATTTATTTCTCCTTCACACCTCATTCCCTTTTGGGGAATTCTCTCTTCCTATTGGATATGGTTTGGAAAAACTGTTAATCCAGTACTCATCTTCTTTAGCGATGAGAAGGGCATGTGACCCAAGCTAGGGCTTTGGGACACTCTGTCCCTCTATTTGAATCCTTAGCAGTGTGTAAAGAGATCAGACATGGTTGGTATTCATTCATCCTAGCAGGGTGCTCTGGCCTGCTTCAAGACCACTCTTCCGATTCCTGCTTTTCAGCTCTTGGAGGCCACCTTGCTTTCTAATGCTTCCAAACCTGATTCTCCAGGCTCCCTATTGGTTCTGATATCTTTCCAGTAAACTCCTCTCTTGAAGTTTGCCAGAGTTGGTTTCTGATGCTTGCAAGCAGAGCCCGACTGATCACTTCTTGGATGAACAGAGTGTGAACTTCTATCCTGGTTTTGAATCCTGCACGATCTGGCTGCGGCCTTATCTTCTTACTAACACCACAGCCAGGTCAGTCACCGCCTGACGCTGGGAAATGCCATGTTAGTCTTGCTTCTCTGCTTTATGACATCCTGGAATGACCTACTCTCTTTCGCGCATCAATATCCATTCACTGATTCTTCAAGGTTCCGCTCAGGACTTGTTTTCTCTATGAAAACAAATATTATGCCTTAAAATAGTCTTTTACTATCTTTGAAATCTGTTAGTACTTAGTGTCTCTTATTAATTTTATAGTTGGAATCAAATAATTTTGCACTTACAGGAACATTTGATGGGACCATGTCCTACCCCTCCAATTTTTTTTGGACTGATAGTCTATTGCATAATCCATTGTTGGACAACTGTAGTTAAGAACTCTTTGTTACATGAAACTGACATTTCTCATCCTAGTATAACCCATTAGTTCCTTTGCTGATTTCAGCTTGACATTCCATTAAACTAAGAATATCTTGAATATAGACTCTGTGCTTAGCTAGTGTCTAGTCCAGTGATGGCGAACCTTTTGAGCTTGGCGTGTCAGCATTTTGAAAAACCCTAACTTAACTCTGGTGCTGTGTCACATATAGAAACTTTTTGATATTTGCAACCATAGTAAAACAAAGACTTATATTTTTTATATTTATTTTATATATTTAAATGCCATTTAACAAAGAAAAATCAACCAAAAAAATGAGTTCGCGTGTCACCTCTGACATGAGTGTCATAGGTTCGCCATCACTGGTCTAGTCCTTCCACCCTTGTGCCATCTGAGAACTTGGTAAGGCTGCCTTCAATGTCTCTATCTAGGCTGTTGATAAAAATTTAAAAGGGAACAGGGCTGAAGACCACATACATTGATATGATATTTAATTAGCCATGAATCACTAAATAACTTACATTTCACATATTTTTCAAAAAGATATTGTGAGAGACTGTGGGAAAGGCTTTGCTGAAATCAAGATACAGTCTGCCCTGATCAGTGTGGCTCAGTTGGGTTAGCGTCATCCTGTGCACTGAAAGGTTGCGGGTTCAATTCCATTCCGGTCAGGGCACATGCCTGGGTTGTGGGCTCGATCCCCAGCAGGGGGTGTGCAGGAGGCAGCCGCTCTCGTATAGATGTTTTTCTCTCTCTCCCTCTCCCTTTCTCTCTCTCTCTCTAAAGAAAATCAATTAAAAATGTTTTAAAAATATCTATTCAATGTCATAATATAACTTTAAAAAAAACATACACACTAAGTCTGTGATATTCCCCTGATCTACTGACCTAGTTGCCCTACCAAAAGAAAATAGGTGATTTTGTCGTGATCTGTTTTAGGGAATCCCTGTCAGCCGCTGGTGATCACCATGGCTGTGTTCACAAACCAACTGCTTAACAATCCACTCTAGACTTTTCTTGATCAGGCTCAGACTTTGTAGTTTGCAATTTCCAGAAGCAATACTTTTTTTCCTGTTTAAAAATCAGAACCTTTGACTATTTTCAGCCTCCTGCCATCTCTTACCTTTTCTGTGAATTCTTAAAGTTGTTGATAACAGACTGTGAGGAATGCACATTTTTGGACTCTTCTTCACCTTGGAGCAGGCTTTGTCTGAGCCCAGGCATTAGAACAACTCTAAGGCGATTACATTTTCTCTGACTCTTTACTAACCTTAGGCTATAATAGCCTCATTGCCTCTCTTTCTCCTCAATTTGCATTTTAGTATATATTTATAATTATGGAAATGATATGTGCTCATCATAAAACTATTCAAATATTATAGAAATGTACAAAGGAAAAATAAAAGTCTCCTTCCCCATCAATCCTGGTGTTAACCGGCTGGAATGTACCCTTTTAGAGTGTCCATGCACTAACAAACATGTTCTTACATCATTTTAAAATTAGGTCATACCCTGCACATGTGCTGCAATTCCGTTTTTCACCTAACAATATAGCATTAGCATCATCCTGTGTGTGTTATATAGACCTCTCTCATATTTTTTCCAATATGTACATGGTATTCCTTTGTAAACACCGCAAAAATGCATTCTTGTACGCATGCCTCTTTCTCCACCTGCTTGTCTACCTGCCATCCCTTGAGACGAAAGGGGAAACTGTCTTAGACAAAATAAGGGAGGAAGGGCTCTGCTCTGTCCCAAGTATACGGTCATGTTGTTATCTCGAAATGGCAACTTATGGTTTATGATTGCTTTCACATTTCTTTTGATCTTCACACAAGTCTGTGAAGTAGATAGGCGAGACGGTTAAATTATCCCATTTTATAAAGTCTCAGAGGTATTACATGACCTGACTCACGCCTCACAACTACTTAGGGGGAGAGTGAGGTTAGAATCCGCGTCTTCTGTCTCACAGTCCACCGCTTATTACAGCGGAGACAGCTGCTCCGCTGCCGCATGTGGGAGGAGAATAGGACTAACTGAAAAAAAAAAAAAATATGCCATGATTCACCAGGACCTCGGGATCATGGTTGTCAGGAATGTGCCCTGTCAGCCAGCTGGTGTCATGGGGAGCAGTGCTGGTGTGGGTAGTTTTTTTATATGGTAAGCAACAAAGAGAATGAAAGTCTCTGCATGTGCTTCTAGGTTGATCAATGACTTCTGCCTATGCAGTAGAGATAGTATGCCTATGCACTGATATTCTTAAAATGTAAGGCTGGGATTCTTAACCCTGTCTGTACATTGCCATCACTTGGAGAGCTTTAAAAAATAATTGCCCCGGGGCCTCAAACCACAGGCAGTCTGACTCACCTGTCTGGAAGGGGAAAGCTTCTCAGGTGATCCTAATGTGCAATCACCGTTAAGAATCACCGAGTGGAAGGTCAGCCTGGATTGTGAGTGAATTGAAGCTTTATTAAGTTTCTGGGAAGAAACATTTCCCCCCTTTCCTGCAAGTCTGCCCCAGCAGAAGGATTATGAACGACCTAGAATCTAGATGTTTTTTGATAACTGGCCTGATAGGTTGTAGAAGGTTCAGCAGTCAGCAAACAGGAGAGACAGGAAACAAAACCAAGGCCTCTTTTCTGGGAATTGGAGGCTGGGGGTGGAGGAGACCTATCACAGAGTGGGAAAATCAAGATTTTCTTCCTAAGGGAAATTCCTTAAAGTAGTGTGACTTTTCTTTTGAGTAGACAATAGCCAAGTTGTGGGCAATCTTTCCAGGGAAGGGGGCACTTGTGATTCCTAGGCCCTCCACAAATCCTGTTTAACCCCATGTTCACCTGCAGGGCTAAAGCAGTAACTCATTTCATTTCAGCTTCTGCTTGTAGTTCTGGGGTCTTAGACCCTGGGCCCAAAACTATATTCTGAACTTCAGAAAGGCCTGTAGCTAACATGGCATCCATTTAGAGAATATTAATCTTTTAACTAGGAGCCAACACCCGAAAGATACAGCTTAAGTGGGCTGAAGTCACTTTAAGAAACCCTTAAAGCAAATTTGGTATTCTCTTTACACCACAAATAAAGGAGAAACTTTCAGATCCTGATTGCCCTGAGTGAATGGTTACTCAAAGATCCCAAGACAGACAGTAGCAAGAAAATAACCTAGATTTTACTTCCACAAACATTATAGACTTAAGGAAACATCTTTAAATGTTACATGGTTTATATCTCCAGACAAGGACTGTGGATGACTTCTTCCCACTCTGGAAAGAAAATACCATGGGGTATGAATGCAAAAATACAGCCAGAAACAAAGGCACTGAGTGCAAGTAGATGGAAAAAATCTGACAGAAACCAATAGCTCCCAAGATAAAATCAAAATAGGTAGACAGGCGCAAACCTTACACAGGTAGCTTAGTAAAGGAGAGATAAGTCATTGTATCCATGAATTTTTAAAGACTAGCCTGTGGATAAATATCAAATTAAAGGATACTTAAAGGGAGGGTAATCAACCATCTCAGTTTTCCTGAAACTGTCCCGATGGAGCAGGCCAGCGCATACATGTCCCGATGTCTCTCCTTCCTCCTCTGACCTCTGCTAGTGCTTCCCACTGGCCAAACCCAACCACAAATGAGAGGGAAGGAAGCCATGGATCAGCCTCCTGGGGTACAGAACAGGATAGAAAAACGTGGAGAGTGGATCTGAAGGACAAATGGAAACATCTGACACAGAAAGAAAGAATAAGTGTCTATACCTGTGTTTATCTGTGGAAAATAAGGAGGATATAGAACAGTAGCCGCTACCCAAAGATAAGGCTTTGGGGAGAGAAACATGGATAAAAGGGATAACAGATTTGACCTTGGGATTCAAAATGCTGAGGAGACAGAGGCTCCAAATTCTTTAGGTAAATGTTGTCCAATAAAACTTTCTGTGATGACGGAAATGTTTTATATCAGCCAAATACTGTGACTGTTGAGCAATTGAAATCTGAGAATGTACATTTTAAATTTTATTAAATTCTAATTTATTTGAACTTAAAGAGACACTGGTGAGGAACTGCCAGACTATTTTCCAAAGATACTGATTGGATGATGTAGGTCTATGTGCAGAGGTCATCTATGCCAGAGTACTGTTGCAGCTGGATAGAAGCCAAAATGAATTATATTTCACAGCACTCTCAGCCTTATCTTAACTGCTATGAAACATTTTTCACTGATGACTACCCCTTCCTTTTTAAACTGTTATTTGTTTTGGCCTTTTATGATACTACTAGAGGCCTGGTGCACGAATTCATGCATGGGTGGGGTCCCTTGGCCTGGCTGGCGATCAGAGCCGATGGGGACCAGCCAGCTGTGGGGAGGGACCACAGGAGGTTGGCTGGCCACAGAAGGTTGGTTGTGGGAGCGCACTGACCACCAGGGGGCAGCTCCTGCATTGAGCATCTGCCCCCTGGTGGTCAGTGCATGTCATAGTGACTTTGTTCGGTTGACAGGTTGTAACTGTCGCTTAGGTTTTTATATAGATAGATAGATAGATATAGATATCCTCTGGTTTTTTCCCTTACTTTTTTGTCCATTTCTTCTCATTCTATTTTGTAGGCTGGTCTTCTTCACTTGCTCCTTAAATGTATCTCAGTAAGTGAGGATACTTTGGCCTGCAAATATCAGAAAACCCAACTCAAAAAGATTTGAAAAATAAGGAAATTTATCTCACATTATAAGAAGTCCAGAATTCAGATGACTCAAGGGTTGCTTCACTCAGCAGCTCAACTGAGTCATTGAGGTCCCAAGTTCTTTGACATATTTCTTCTCTGGAATCCTTAGTGTGTCAGCTTTTCCCTTGGACTAATTCTTTTCATGGCTGTAAGACAGCTGCTGCAATTCCAGACACAATGTTCAAAAGAAGAGGTTTCCTTTTCTATAACTCTTGCTAGAAAGCTATCCTAGAAACCCCAGAAAAACTTCTTACATCTTGTTGGCCAGAGTTGCACATATGCCCATGCCTAAACTAATCCCTAGCAAACTAACCATGATTAGCTCAGACTGGTGGTTCTCTAGCTTTGCTGCACATTTGGGTCACCTGAGTTTTTTTAAATCCTGATACTCCAATCTAAATAAACTGCAATCTTTGGGGATTCACAGAGATTATGCAACCATCGCCATGGTCAGTTTGAGAGCATTTTTTTATCATTCCCTGAAAATGTTTTCTCCCATTTTGTGGGTTGTCTTTTCACTTTCTTGATGATATCCTTTGAGGCACAAAGGTTTTTAATCCTGATGAAGTCCAATTTATCTATTTTTTTCTTTTGTCACATGTACTTTGGTGTCATATCTAAGAAACCATTGCCAAATCTGAGGTCATGAAGATTTACCCCTATGTTTTCTTCTAGGAGTTTTATAATTTTAGCTCTTATATTATGTCTGTGGTCATCTTCAGTTAATTTTTGTTTATGGTGTGAAGAAGGGGTCCAATTTAATTATTTGCATGTAGATATCCAGTTGTCACCACATCTTTTGTTGAAGAGACTATGCTTTCCCCAATGAATTGTCTTTGGGATCCTGTAGAAAATCAACTGACTGTAAGTGTGGGGTTTGTCCCTGAACTTTCAGTTCTATTCCATGGATCTGCATGTCTAATACCACTGCAGTATCTCAATTACTGTAACTTTGTAGTAAGTTTTGAAATCAGGGTGTGAGTCTTCCAACTAACTTTCTTGTTAGTTGTAATCAATATCTCTGAGGTATGCCTCTAAAAATCTAGGTTCTCTTTAGACAGAACTAAAGGGTATATGATGAGAACTAATTCCTTGGGCTTACTTCTAGCATGTTAAACTCATGGCCCGTAGGCCACATGCAGCCCACAATGAATATTTTTGCAGCCCAGCCAATATAATGGTATGTAAGAAACATTTTAATAAAAATCTCATAATTTAATTTTTATAATATCCTGTTATACATAATTATTAATAACAAAATACAACACTCACTAATGACTGATTACTATAATCATGTTGTGCTGGAGGCTAAAACCAGCAGGTCATAATTATGCAAGAAGTCCTTGAGAAGGCTGATGGACCTTGGGCTTTTAGCAAGGGCTAACGGTTATGCACTGGTTGTTCTGTCGAGACAATGGTGGCCGAAGGCAATTCCCCTAACCTGATAACCTTTTACTGTTTACCAAACTTTACCTTTGATATGTTTGTTTGCTTTGCTAAAGGGCAAATGTATGTTCTAGTAAATAAAAGCAAAGGGGACGGAAAAGTCAGAGAGATTCTCCACTAGAGGGAAGTGATCCACCTGGTTCTCCATGCCTTCCAAATTTATATTTCTTGTCTAGTGTATCCGTTTATGTCGCAGCCCCTTTTCCAGATTCCTGAACCCTTTTGCAAAAAGACTGCAGCAATGTTGCATTCATTTCCCTTACAAGCCTTATGCACAGGCGCACCAATACTAGCAGCAATTATTTTAGCAGCCGATTGCCACGTCATTAGTCTTGGACTGACTTGATTGGTGTGCCCAACAGGAAATATTTCACTTTCGGAGAACAAGAAAAATAGGTTTATTTGTGTTATGCTTATTAATTTGTGCAGTTATTCAGTGTCTGGTAAGTTAATGCTCAAGAAAAAATATTAATTTTTATTTATTAAAATGTTCTATTATTTTATGTTAATGATTACTCATTTATTTCAGCCCTTTGTATTCAGCATGTCTCTATCAAAATAAACCTACATTTCTATGAAAATTGAAGCTTTTGTTTTTTTGCAACCCACATAAATTTAAACCTTGTTTATTTGGCCCTTGTTAGCCTTTGAGTTTGACATGCTTGGCTTACTTGGTGCCTTGAGAACCCACATTGAGGACGGGGAGGTGGAACATGGTTTATTTTTTACACTTTTTTGCTCCTTCTGTTCTTTTGCAGTTCTGGCTCCTCAAGGTGGTGTGTGTGTGTGTGTGTGTGCGCGCGCGTATGGCAGGTAAATAGGCGAAGGCTGGTGCTATTTACCGTTTTCTCTTTTCTGTGAGATGCCTTCTGTTATAGCAGGTGATCAATATCTCTCCTCTGTGGGGCATGTTTATGTGTTCTGTGGCAAACCTGTGGTGGGCCTCCACACACCTTTCTGTGTCAAAGGTAATCATTTCTCTGGGTGACTTTTGGTGATCTCCCCTCACCTTTTCTGTCTTCTATTTGCACATTCCCTCTTTTTGGCCAGAGGGTAGGAGCTGTCACTCAGTGGTCAGTTCCCTCAGACAAGGTTCTTTCAGACAGCTTACATGGGGCTCCGTCTGGCCAAGGAATTCATGTACTCTTGCCATGCCCAGTCGTGGAAGTGCAGCGTGATCACCCTCGCCTTGTCTTGCTGTCAGGGTAGCTCTAGCAAGTCTCCTGCCTTCAAGCTCCTCCCGATAAAGAGAAGTCATCAGGGCTAAGACTCCTGCTACACTTATCAGGCTCTCCCAGGATTCCCAGGCTTTGCTCTGATGGTAAGTACCCTGGGGCAGGCCTATAGTTCCTATAACTCAACCAGCATTCATTCAGCTAATCTCTCCTGTTGCAGTGAATCTCAATATCTATGAAGATTCTCTCTGAACTCTAGTACCTGGCTTGGGGGAGGGTGACAGGAGGAAGGAAAAGGAGCCCAATGACCTTGCGTGGATTAGATAAAGGACCTTACTCCTCAAGCTACTTTACTGCCACCTGCTGGAAAATTGTGATAACCCTATAAATGTCCAATGAGTGTGGAGTGAATGGTGCCCCCTGTAGTTGTGCAATGTGCACTTAGCTCAGTTGTAAGGAGTGTTCCCAAGATGAAAAGTCTCAACAGCCTTTGCTTCTATGAATTCCTTTTAGTGACTCCTTTTCTAACAACCTCTTTTCTCATATTTTGATTACATGTACATAGATAAGGGTTTTATCTTTTTGTAAATCCTGCAAAGCTGTATTTAGCACATTTCCTACCCATGTGGAAGTCTTTATCACCCTTTGTCTTAAACTCTGTGGCCTTAGATGAAATTCTCAAATGATGGAAAAATCATATTTTACATCTTGTCATTGCCCTTTGTTAGCCGTTAGGCAGAGTGTCTAGGTCATTTATGAAGAATCCAGAAGATAACAGAGTTTTAGAAGTACAGAATATCTACGTAAACTTTCCTCCACCTACAGAGTTAGGAGCAAACAAACTTACCGTGGATAAGAATGTATCAAAGACTCTAAAAAGCCCCAATCATATTTAAAGCCAGGTACATAGTAGATATTTGATGAATGAACGAATGAGAAAATGAGTGAATAAATGACCAAATGGAGGCCATCTCAGAATCTCAGAGTCGTTTGTTATCATTCATCAGGGTGTTTCTGTGAGAATATGCCTCATACCAGTTGTATTAGTTTTTTAGGCCTGCCATAACAAATTACCGCAGACTGGGTGGCTTAAAACGACATTTATTCTCTCAGTTCTTGGGGTCAGAAGTCCAAAATCAAGGTGTTGGCAGGGTTGTTCTTCCTGGAGGTCCTGAGGGAGAATCCGTGCCAGGCCTCACTCCTATCTTTAGGTGGTAGCTAGCGATCGTTGGCATTCCTTGGCTTGAAGCTGTGTAACTCCAGTCTCTGCTTCCATCTTCACATGGCTTTTCCTCTGGGTCTCTCTTGTATCTAAAATCTCCTCTTTTCTCTTTTAAGGACAATTGCCATTAGATTTAGGCCACCCTAAATCTAGGATGATCTTACCCCGAGAGTCTTAAATATGTCTGCAAAGACCTCTTTTCCAAATAAGGCCACATTCATAGGTACCAGGGGTGAGAACTTAGATGATCATTTTGGGGGGCCATCATCCACCCTGCCACACCAGTGAAAATCACTCAGACTGTGGTCCATACTTGTGTCCTACAATACAAATGAGTGATTTCCCCCTAGGTGCTTTTCAACAGACAGTAGGATTCTATTTGGCAAGTGCAAGTGTGGCTTTGACTTTCTACCAATGTCACCACCCACACTAACAAGGTCATAGGGACCTTGCATGAGAATAAACTAAAGGAAATCGCACATAGAAAATCATCTTGTCCCAAACATTCTCAGAGGTACAGTCATCAAACTGAGATGTAAAAAAATGAGTCTTTTTGAAAATACAGAGAAACAAGAGGCACCCTAGGAGATTCCTTTCTTGTTAGTGCAATGGTTTTTCCTGATACAGTATAATTTGGTATTCTTTCATTTTCCCATCCAATAAAAAGACACACCTCTCTTAGCCCCACAGCCTAGAGGGGCACTGTGTACTAGTTATTATGTATTTGAGTACAAGACTGGCTCTCTTAAGATTCTTTCCCATCTCAAGAACCAGAACATTCCCAATTTATGCAAAGGATCTGTGCCTGACTTCCCTTGTTATAATACCTGGCAGGTAGTTATGGAAGATGTTTTCTGCTCAGAATCATTGATTCTGTTCAAAGTGAAAATTGAAGGGTTTTGGCCTGAAGGCAAAAGGTTTTAGTTCTTCCTCTGTGCTTTCCCTTGCACAATGACCTAGAAAAATAGAGACCTAAATGGATGTGAAAGTAGAAGCCACAGTCTTAGGATTATGAACCTGCAAGTGAGGTCAGACCTCAACAGTTATCATTTGGAGGTTAATGGGGTATCCTAGAATTTTTTTGTTTTCTCTTTTCCTTGGCCACAGAGCATAAGCAGAGAACCTATGGTCGTGAAAGCTGCCTAAAAGGCTGGCTGCAGGGGTATTTATCAGAACCATATGGGAAAGTAAGTCCAGTCTTCCCTGCCAACAAAAGGGGCCTCTCTTTTCATTGGCATCTGCTCAATCTTAAATTCAGCACCTATGTTGGAAAAATTGGACAGATACATGTAAAAAAATGAAACTAGACCACCAACTTATACCATACACAAAAATAAACTCAAAATGGATAAAGGACTTAAATGTAAGATGGGAAAGCACAAAAATCTTAGAATAGCCAAAGCCGGTTTGGCTCAGTGGATAGAGCGTCGGCCTGCGGACTGAAGGGTCCCGGGTTTGATTCCGGTCAGGGGCATGTACCTGGGTTGTGGGCACATCCCCGGTGGGAGATGTGCAGGAGGCAGCTGATCGATGTTCCTCTCTCATCGATGTTTCTGGCTCTCTGTCTCTCTCCCTTCTTCTCTGTGAAAAATCAATAAAATATGTTAAAAAAAATCTTAGAATAATCCATAGGCAGCAAAGTATCAGACATATCTCATAGCAATATGTTTACTGATACATCTCCTAGGACAATGGAAACTAAGGAGAAAATAAACAAATGGGACTACATCAAAATAAAAAGCTTCTGCACAGCAAAAGAAACCATCAACAAACAACAAGAGAGCCCACTGCACGGGAGAACATATTTGCCAATGTTATCTCCAATAAGGGCTTAATCTCCAAAATTTATAGGGAATTCATACAACTTAACAAAAGAAAGATAAGCAATCCAATTAAAAAATGGGCAAAGGACTGAAATAGACACTTTTTTGAAAGTGGACATACAGAAGGCCAAAAGGCATATGAAAAACTGTTCAAAGTCACTAATCAGCTGAGAGATGCAAATCAAAACAACAATGAGATACCACTCACACCTGTCAAATGGCTCTCATCAACAAACAACAAGTGCTGGAGAGAATGTGGAAAAAAAGGAACCCTATTACACTGCTGGAGCAAATGCAGACTGGTGCAACCACTGTGAAAACAGTATGGAGTTTCCTCAAAAAATTGAAAATGGAACTCCCATTTGACCCAGTAATCCCACTTCTAGGAATATAGCCCAAGAAATCAGAAATACCAATCAGAAAGAATATATGCACCCCTATGTTCATAGCAGCACAATTTACAATAGCTAAGATTTGGAAACAGCCTAAGTGCCCATCAGCAGATGAATGGATTGAAAAACGATGGTGTATCTACACGATGGAATACTATGCTGCTGTAAAAAAGAAAGAACTCTTACCATTTGCAACAGCATGGATGGACCTGGAGAGCATTATGCTAAGTGAAACAAGCCATTCAGAGAAAGATAAGTGTCATATGATCTTATTCATTTGTGGAATATAATGAACAACATAAACTGATGAAGAAAAATAGATCCAGAGACATAGAAGCATTGAACAGACCATCAAACCACAAAGAAAAGACAGGGGAGGGTGAGGAGGGTAGGTAAGAGATCAACCAAAGGACTTGTATGCATGAATATAAGCATAACCAGTGGACACAGACAGTAAGGGGGTGAGGACCTGTGCCGGGCAGGCTGGCTGGGAGAGGTCAATGGAGGAAAAAAAGAGTCAACAATAAAGAATTTAAAAAATAAATTAAAAAAATAAATACAGCACCTACATTCAATTTTGCATAAAGTGGCTGATTTCAGAGCAGCCAAAGCAGGAATGAAATTAACTTGGTGAATCTCAAAACACCACCCTATGGGAAACCCATCCTGTGCTCACAGTAGGGTAACAAAGGTTAGGTTTGCCTGAGATGAGATGGAAGTGATCAGAAAGAGAAGGACCAGTCAAGGCAAAGGAATTACATGAGTCATAGGATCCTTTTGGAATGTGAAACAAATATTTTACCTCTGTGGTTTTGTTCGTTGCGGAGTTTGAAGATGCAAAATATAATTCTCTCAACCTTAGCTCACTATCCTGGTTGCTACCCCTAATGTTGGTTTCTATACTATGGTCTGCTACTGTCTTTACCCAGGCTGAGAGAAAGACAGATTATATACAGGTCAGGAGAGATTGAGGATTGGGTGATGATGGGACCCAGGTCTGCAAATGAGCTTGTTAGCTCCCTTTAATGACAAGGTAGACTTGGACATTAACAGTTTCCTTTCTCAAGAAATTCCACTAGGAAGAGTCTAGTCCAGGGGTGGGCAAACTTTTTGACTCGAGGGCCACAATGGGTTCTTAAACTGGACCGGAGGGCCGGAACAAAAGCATGGATGGAGTGTTTGTGTGAACTAATATAAATTCAAAGTAAACATCATTACATAAAAGGGTACGGTCTTCTTTTTTTTTTAGTTTTATTCATTTCAAACCGGCCGGATCCGGCCCGCGGGCTGTAGTTTGCCCACGGCTGGTCTAGTCCCTAAGAGAATTGCTGCTCCATCTAGGCCACTCTAGTCCCTCTGTGTATCTCAGTTCATTCCTTAGTGGTGGTTCCTCCTCCAATTCCTTCATTCTTCCAATTCCCACACCTGGTGTCCATCACACCTGTCTTCCTGTTCCAAATTATTGCCGAGTACCACTTGATTCCTTGAGGGTGGGAAGCATGCAGAGGGGAATGAGTATTGCTCCAAGTTTGTCTCCTACATTCTCTCCATCACATGGATAGAGCGTAAAAGCATGAATCCTAACCACATTTTAAGCAAGTCTCTCTTCTATATTTTATTGGTCATAATAGAATTTTATCTGCAATACAAATATAACAAGTGATTTATACTTTCCTTCTAGTAATTGGATGTAGGAATCACATACTCTCATTAAACTATTCTCAGCAGTTTACACTATAACTTCAGTTTAGGACAGTGCCTACCTGCAACAGCCACCGGATACTCCCCTCCCTGAAAAGAATTTTCTTCTCTTGTGCTTCCTTTGCTCTTTTGTGTATAAACTTCTTTTGATATACTTTCACGGTTTGTCGGAATCCTGCTGTCTACGCCCTTCCTTTTCCTCGCCAGGTTCAGAGGCTTGGGGGTGATGCGAGTCCTGGGCTCCTCCCTCTTTAGTGGATTCTCTGGTCCCCCTGTGCTCTTTCTTCTCCCGTCTCCTGCTCTCTTGTCACTGGCATCTCCAACTTGCCTTTTCTTTTTCTTTTTCTTTTTTTAAATATGTTTTATTGATTTTTTTACAGAGAGGAAGGGAGAGGGACAGAGAGTTAGAAACATCGATGAGAGAGAAACATCGATCAGCTGCCTCCTGCACCCCCCTACTGGGGATGTGCCCACAACCAAGGTACATGCCCTTGACCGGAATCAAACCTGGGACCCTTCAGTGCGCAGGTCGATGCTCTATCCACTGAGCCAAACCAGTCAGGGCAACCTGCCTTTTCTTATCTCTTTCCTCCTTTGCCCAGCCTTATAGTGCCCTCTAAGAAGTGTGTTTAGCAGGAAGAAGGTGCCTGTATAATTTCTTCTTTGGCTATCCAGTTGACCCTTGAACAATGTGGAGGTTAGGGGCACCAACCCCCATGCAGTTGAAAATCTGTATTTAACTTTTGACTCCCCCTGAACTTAAGATTGGTTCCAAGACTACCACAGATAATAAAATCAGCGGGTGCTCAAGTCCCCTACATAAAATGGCATAGATCAATGTATATGGTCATCCCTCTGCATCCATGAACTCACTACCACAGATCAAAAACCATACAGATATTTATTTGATTTTTTAAAAAATTGGTTTCTTTTTATTTGTTTAAATATGTTTTTATTGATTTCAAAGAGGAAGGGAGAGGGAGATAGAAACATCAATGATGAGAGAGAATCATTGATTGGCTGCCTAATGCATGCCCCACACTGGGGATGGAACCCATAACCCCAGCATGTGCCCTTGACCAGAATTGAACCCGGGACCCTTCAGCTCGCAGGCTGATGCTCTATCCACTGAACCAAACCAGCTAGGGCCATACAGATATTTATTGAAAAAAATCCACATATAAGTGGACCACGCAGTTCAAGCCTCTATTGTTCAAGATTCAACTGTAGTTGTAGTTTTTGTGAAGGATCTGAAATTTCTGTTGCAGTAACATTTCATGGAGGATAGTTGGGCCCTAAGGAACAGAGAGGGGAAGTTGGGCAAAGAAAGAAAAGAGTGAAGGGGTGGACCCCAAACAAGCTAGCATGGGGTACTTGGGAGTTAACCCTGAAAATAGACACACTTTTATAATATTTATCATTTATAAAATGCTTTTCACATTTGTTACCTGAATTATTTGGAGCATCCGTATGCTTCTTCACATTTTGTAGATGAGGAAACTGGGGCTTTCCATTAAGAATGATAGAACTGTGGCCCCAGCTGGTTTGGCTCAGTGGATAGAGCGTTGGCCTGCGGACTGAAGGGTCCTAGGTTTGATTCCAGTCAAGGGCACAGGCCTGGATTGTGGGCTCAATTCCCAGTAGGGAACGTGCAGGAGGCAGCCAATCAGTGATTCTCTCTCATCATTGATGTTTCTATCTCTCCCTCTCTCTTCCTCTCTGAAATAAATAAGAATATATTTAAAAAAAAAAAAAAGAATGATGGAACTGTGGAGATGCAGCTTGTAATTGGGTTTTGGAACCTCAGCTCTGTTCCTCTGTTGGCCATTCCATAGCGCCAGGAGAGATGAGGAGGTTGAACGCGCGGAGAATTAGGTCATACAGGCTATACTTTTCACAAATTTAAAAAACCCAAGAGTCAAGACTTAAGCCCTACATTAATTTTTCTTGTGGTAATCAGATAATTTAAAAATTAGGCATGTTTGTTATAGCATCAAGCAGTGAATTATTGTCCAAATTGGGAATATCCCTTCATAGTCAAAAGAATAAGTAAAAGTGTGAAGAGTAAATGTGCTTAAAGATAAATACGAGATAAATGTGCTGAAATTTAAAACATTCCTGAGACATTGACAGACTAGACCTGATTTCCCAGTGGGCAGGAAGCTCTCTGTCTAGAACAGCGTTGCTGTGGTCCTGTGTAGAGGCAGAAAGATGGGCGTGGAGGCCACTCGAGGTCCCCTCAGCAAGTCGGGAGTGGTGGACGTAGTAGTGGGTCATTTTTGTGATTTCAACAGTCTGGCAGGTCCTAGACTCCCTCCTTTCTGTGCCGACGTGAACTGCTTGTCCTCCTTGACAGCGCCTCAGATCCACCAGGGCAAACATTCTGAGCAAGGAGCTCATTGAATGTAAACAGGCCGCCCTGTCACTGCATTTGGCAAGCAATCATCTTAAGAGTTTTCAGGTGGGTGAAAGAACCAGCACGACAAACTGACACCATGGCCTCCGCAGCCGACCTGATGGGCGTGCGTTCCTGTTAGCAACCTGAGCAGAAGCTCTGGCCCGGAGGCCTCTATTTTGCTGGAATCCTGCCCCAATTTAAAGGTCAGATTGCAGCTCTCCTGAAAAATACTCCGTAATAGGCTGCACTGCAGAATTGAACATTCCAACAAAGCACCAAAATGTCTGAGATAAGAGAGCTCTTTGTAAATTAAGGAGAAAAATAAAGGACATCAGCATAATCCTATCTCTCAGCCAAATCTGGGTAATGTTAAAGGACTTCCAAATAACACCATTTAACTCCTTCTTTGCTAGGAGTACAAGAATCTGCTCTTAAAAGGTGTTGTTGTTTTTTCCCCTCAGCAAAGCAAGTAGCAACACCTCGTGAACTTACTATTTAAACTGTGGGAAAAATGAAGGAGAAAAGTGGAAATGGAGATAAAGTGAGAAAACAGCAAGGAGGTGACCCACTCTTAAATACTTAAAAAAAATTGCAATGCTGATATTTGCTTAAAGAATTTCTACCCCCCATTATACCTTTACTTCCCTCCTTAGGCAACTTCGATTCATGGTCCTCGAATACACCCCGTTTTGTGGCCCCTCTTTCCTTCTATAGTATTTGCCTGCCAGAGTACTAACTCCAATTAAAACAAGCTCTGTCTAGCCCTAGCCAGTTCGCTCAGTGGTTAGAGTGTCGGCCTGTGGACTGAAGGGTCCTGGGTTTGATTCTGATTAAGGGTACAGACTTTGGTGGCAGGCTCCACCCCCAGCTCCAGTTAGAGTGCATGCCGGAGGGAACTAATCGATGTGTCTCTCTCATATAGATGTTTCTCTCTCTGTGTCTCTCCCTCTCCCTTCCACTCTCTCTATGGGAAAAAATATCCTCGGGTGAGGATTAACAACAACAAGTAACAAAACAAAAAAAACAAGCTCTGACTATTTCACCTGTAAAAACCTTGGCTGAAAAAATACAACCATGCCACTGGACTCCATTTAAATTTATGATCATGGGTACCCCAAGCTGCCTGACTATTCCATTGCATGGCCCACTCCTCCGGACGGCTAGTTGCACCTGCTGTCCCTTTGTACTTTGAGGGTCACCTTGATTACTATTTCCTTATATGAATAACCGGAGGAAACTCCCATGTGCTCCCATTACCCCAGTTCCTCCGTGACTCACATCTCGTAAGCCCTTGGAAGATGGGGCCCAGCATTGTGTTCATGCTCCTACTCTAGTTGTCATTTACTTAAACGGCAGAATATTTACTGAGGTTAAAACAATCAGAGAGTACGAATCAAGATAGCACCTCCCTGGGCATGCTCCCTGGGAGCAGTACACCTTTGCCTCCTGTTGCTGAAGCTTCAGTAAGTGAACGCAAGCCTGTTTAAACGAGGGCCCGAGGGAATGTCCCCTGCCTACATTTCTGCTGAACTCCAGGTGACATGCCTCCCCGAGCCAGCCCTGAGAGAATGCTGAGTGTACAGACCGCTTTTGGTTCTCACCACTGCTGTTAACCATGTCCGGATGCCTCCCGGAGCCCTGCCCAGGGGTTGCAGGTGCATGCCCCAGGGGGAAGGTGGGACCAACGGACAGCACCTGCACAGGGCTGCCCACGGAGAGCTGAGAGCTGCCCTGCTTTCTGCCGCTTCTGATGTCTGCCAGAGAAAGAGACCGTGGTAGGGCTTAGGAAGACAATACTGGCTATATTCATAATATCTACCACGATCGCGTATCTGTTATGTGCCAGAGCCTTACGTGCATTAGCTTACTTAATTCCCACAACCACATTCCAAGGTGAGTTTCATTGTCCTTACTTTCTAGATGTGAACACCCTTGTAGTCTCTAGGGCCTCCGTTTCAGATTTCTAGATAGTAGTTTCTCTGGCAAGAATACACCCCCCCCCCCCTTTTTTTAAAGGTACAAGCAAGAGGCTGCTTTAATTGGTTTAGATTCATGTAGAAAGACAAGAGACATTACCTCCACCTCAGAAGAGACCAAGCAGGAAGGGATGAAGCACAATCTCAGAAGTCAACAACTATGTTACCAACGAGAACACCTCGTCCAGTTCTCCCCTGCGAACATCTGCATGTAGGTTTCCTCAAAGTGCTCTCCATGACCCAGGAAACTATGAGTTTCACTTTTTATAAAGCGTTCATTTCACCAGAACAAATGGTGACATCGATGAGTAGTCAATTTTTTGCCTCTTCCAGTGGTTCTCAACCTTCTGGCCCTCTAAATACAGTTCCTCATGTTGTGACCCAACCATAAAATTATTTTCGTTGCTACTTCATAACTGTAATGTTGCTATTGTGGTGAATTGTAATGTAAATATCTGATATGCAGGATGGTCTTAGGCAACCCCTGTGAAAGGGTCGTTCGACCGCCAAAGGGGTCGCGACCCACAGGTTGAGAACCGCTGTTCTAGACTAAAACAATAGCTTTTCCTCACCTTTTAAAATCTTACAATGTCTGGGCATCCTGTTGAAAAAACTCCATTCCAAAGATTAGAAAACTGAGATTTAGAGGCTTGCTATCTTGCTCAAGATCTGCCAGGACATGAGCCCAAATCTTTAGGTACATATATTCCCTGCATTCTTCATTGTGGAACGCTGTCAGTTTAAACTACTATAAACTCAAAGACTTTGAGAGACATTCCTTAATAAGGCCTGAAGTTTGAATATGCCCCTGTGTATTTTTTTCTATGGAAAAGAAACTAGCCCTAAATCTCCACGTGACTATAGGTGGAAAAATAAGTACGGATGAATTCTACACCATTGGAGCTTAGAGGTGGAAGCAAATTCTAGTTATTATTTAATCCAAATCCATCATAAATTTTAGGTATAAGGAAAAACTCAGAATAGCCTTATTTAAAACAAAAACATGCCTTTAGATAGAAATAATGCTATTTTCATTGACACATTATTGATACATGAATATATTGAGACAAAAATTATATTAGGATAAGATATCTCTGAGGCCATGACTTGTCCTTTTTATATTAATAGTAAACTTACAGGTTCAAAATATATGTTAGGATGGAGGTGAAAAAAGTTACTTTATGAGGACTGAAAATATAATGAAAGTTTTGGCTTTCATACAAGGTTTGAATTTGTTTTGTAGATTCTTCCTTATAATTAGATTTAGGGTTTAGATGATCCCATGTGACTCTTACAAAAATAGAAGTTTTAGCCAAGCACTGACAAGCAAAATATAAACAAACATCTTTTTCCTTCAGGGACTAACCTAGCTATAGTTTTAGCTGGAAGTTCAGTAATGCATATCCACATATTATGGCAAGTAAATCTAGCTCCTAATAAACTTAAAGTTAAATTTTAATGTCCTTTTATAGCTGGATAATAAATTATGTAAGTGAGTCATAGATGGAGACCTTAGTTTATCAAATGTCAAAAGATAGGACTGATGGATACACTGCCAAGAAAGGGGGCCTGAGAAATCTTATCTAACTCTGCCCCCACAGGTCCTTAGCCAAATCACTTAGCTTCTTGATTTCCTCATTGGTAAAATACGATGGTTAGGCTCGGTAATTGTCACATTGTCACTAATGTGTGTACAGTACTTAAGTCTCCAAAGCTCTTCTCTGTGCATGGTTTACCTTAATGCGTTAATTCTGCGAAGTAAGGATGATACTCATTAAACAGATGAACAAACTGAGGCTCACAGAGGTAAAAATACACGACCAAAGTCTTGCAGTTTGTAGCTGGTGGAGCTGGGGCTCAGCCGCAGAGCTCCAGACACAGTTCTGTGTGGGTGGGTGCACACCGCGCCTACCACCTCTAAAAGTCCGATATAATAAAATCGTGTTTAGTCATTACTCAATTATAACCAGACTTTTAAAGCACCTTAAACACTATTCAACAGGTACAGCATGTTCTCTAGCCTGCAGGACTGAATGCTCTTGTGATTCCACTGTAGGAGGATCCAATTAAGTGCTAAGTTAATAGCCAACTTTATAGCCACGCTAATAAGAAAAGCCACATTACACTGGCTCCATCTTGTCAGACCAGCCACTTTTAAGACTTCGTGCTGATTTATGTCCCCTGATATTTGTTGGAACCTCTAGATTGCTGGGGGGAAAAAAGCATTCTCCCATTGCTTTGTTACTGAGACGTGTTGAGTCACAATAGTAGCCAACTAGTTACACCCTGGCTGGTTTGGCTCAGTGGATAGAGTGTCGGCCTGTGGACTGGAGGGTCCCTGGTTTGATTCCGGTCAGGGGCACATGCCCAGGTTGTGGGCTTGGTTCCCAGTAGGGGGCATGCAGGAGGCAGCCAATCAATGGTTCTCTCTCATCATTGATGTTTCTATCTCTCCCTCTCCCTTCCTCTCTAAAATCAATAAAAAATATATTTTTTAAAAAAAGAAACTATGCTAGTTAATTCTGGTCAGAGGCACATGCCTGGGTTGTGGGCTTGGTCCCCAGTAGGGGGTGTGCTGGAGGCAGCCAATCAATGATTCTCTCTCATCATTGATGTTTCTCTCTCTCTCTCCCTCTCCCTTCCTCTCTGAAATCAATTATATATATATATATATTTTAAATTTTGCTTGTATTATTATCTTAAAGACAAACAATGCCCCATACACTCCTTTCTTCCCAATCATAAGAGAGAGCATAGAACAGTGGGAATGTTAGGAGATCCTGCTGCTCTCCTTAACTTGCTGTATTTACTATTTCGTTTTATACTTATAAAACACCAATGTGTAGGCTGAAGTTATTCTCTGAGGTCTCCAAATAGCTATTCATTTATTTACTTAGGCTCTGATTTTCTGTCTGTTTTTAACCCATTGGGGCATTCTAAACGTTGAAGAATGAATACAACAAGAGGGCCATAGAACTTCCATGAAGATAACAGAATGAAGAACAGTAAAGTGTGCTATAATCCCCCTAAAGTCTGTAGTGCTTGGAAGCAACAATGATAAAATAGAGCAACACGTGTTTCAAAAGCTCTAAATCAACTTAAAAAACATAACCGAGGTTCAGCAAATGTGCAATTTGAAAGGATAAGAGAAAGTTAGTAGGAATTGGCAAAGAACACCTTTGTAGAAATGCCAATAACAAAGAGGCCGAAATAAATTAATACTACTTATTTTTAAAAGACAAATAAATAATTGAACACAACTTTACCAAAATGCATAAATGGTCAACGTAAGAGAAGAGAATGTGGCATGAGGTTAATAGTTAGGTATCATGATTTAATAAATAATCCTTTTTATAATAATGTTTTAAAGATTATTTGAAAGTGCTAGTTTTTACAAAGAAGAAACATAGTCTGAAGGCATATATACCACTTTATTAGCAGCAATTGTCAAGGAGAGAATATTTGTATGGACTTTCATCTGATCTCACACAGAAGTTTCTGAATGTTCTTGAAATAAGTGACAGTATTCTCTTTCATTCATAAGACAGTAGGCTCAGTCTGCTTTAAAAATCCCAGCTGGAGAGCTACTGATCTGCCCGTGAACTTACCGTCCCTTGAGACATTTTAAAAGTCAGTGTGTTTCAATCGTGGGCCCGTCAGAATTTGGCTTTGTGCCTTTCTCATACATTCTAATGAGTGAGGGCGAAGGAAGAGAGGAGAGAATAAGATCTAGAAGTCACAAGACGGAGGATAAAATATTATGGTCGTATTTTAACTTATCCAGGAGCAGAGCGAGGAGCATTTTAAGTCGAATGTTCATCGTAGTGTATTTCAGAATATTCAGGGCTTCTTAGCCATTTTATATCTGGAAAGGCTCCCGACAAAGCCCAACGTGGTTTATTGCCTTTTGGGGACTATCTGGCTCCGGGCTGGAGTTGTTTTCCTCATCTGTCCCCTCTGAGTGCACCTAAGTGGCCACCTAGTGGCTGGGTTAGGAATTGCAGCTTCCCTGTAACCAGGGGCAGTTGGGTCCATTCAGATGCGGGATGAGAGAAATTAGATTTGCAAGCCTCTTCCTAACAGAGATGACCTTAATGACCCACTTTGCAAGTCTGTCTCTTTGTCCAGAAGCATTACTCAGAGAGTCTTAAATTCTCACATTACCTAACAAGGGGATAAGCTGAAATTACATAAACTGAAACATATAAATGTAGTTTTAAAAATTACTGCTATTGTTTTTGTTAGTCGAACGCTAGGACTAGGTCACTGAAGAGCCTTGTTAAGTGCAAGTATGTCATAAAATCAGAGATGCTAAGGTAGGCAGGCTTGAGAAACTGATTTCAAGAATGAGGAAGAGGCCCTAGCTGGTTTGGCTCAGTGGATGGAGCACTGGCCTGCGGACTGAGGGGTCCCGAGTTTGATTTCAGTCAGGGGCACATGCCCAGGTTGCAGGCCCTATCCCCAATGGGGGACATCAATGATTCTCTCTCATTATTGATTCTCTCTCATTACTGATGTTTCTATCTCTCTCTCCCTCTTCCTTCCTCTCTGAAATTCAATAAAAATATAAAAATAAAAAGGGGGTAGAGTTTGGAGGTGGTGGTGGGGAGAGGCAGACAAATTGCAGCTCATTATAAAGGATGCTTCAATTGCAGGGTGTTGGGGGGAGCCCCAAAGTCTAAATTTAGGGTCCATTATGAAGAACTGACATGTAGTCTTATTCAAATTCATAAGAGCTTTAATAGGAGAAACTTAACAGACACGGGCACAGTGTTGGCTAGCCGGGAATTAATCCAGACTCCTCCCAAGACAGGTTTTTTTTTTTATAGGGGGTTAATAGTAAACCCATTTGCGGGGGGGGGGGGGGGGGGTTAGACCTGTAGACCACCAGAAAGAACAGTGCATTTCTAAGTTAACAGGTAGCATCGGGCAGTTATCCACACTCTGTAAGTTCATTAACCTCCTTCCTGGGGGCATGTTTATCTTTGGACAGAATTCCAGATTTCTAGGCGGTCAGCCAAGCCTGAGGCTACAGAGTTAAACAGTCACAGAAGGTTAAGCAGCGTGCAGCATTTCCCAGATGCCTTTGCTGCTGGCGTCATATTGCATCTCTAAGTGAGTTCCCCTCTAAAGGGTTAGGATGGGGTCTCTCAGGAGATCACAGTTAAGTTGAATAAGCACCGACTTCCGGGCCAGCTGTACCTGGGTATGAACCCTGGCTCTGCCACTTGGCCTATGTCACTCTAGGAGTCTCAGTTCCACATTTGTAAAATGGGGCTAGTGCCAGCAACCTTGCTGGGTTACTTTCAGGAGTCGTGACAATGTCTACAACATGACTAGCACGGGCCTCGGCCCATAGGAGGTTCTGAATAAGTTAGAGAAGTTATTTTCAGTAGAAAATTAAATAGAAGGTGGATAACACCTCAATAAGGTGTTAGAATATGTATTCAAGCATTAGTCACTTCTGAGTCCAAGAATTTATGATTCTTTGTACCGTTCTTTGTAACTTTCCCAAGATCACACAGCTACTAAGTGGCAGGCCTTCTGTCCTGAGAGCAGTGTGCTCTGTGGGGCTGCCTTAGGCAAGAGGATTACTAGTTGTTAATCAGCTAGTCACATCCACAGCAGGCCCTGAGAATAGGAGCCCGTTCCTTTAAATTTGAGTGTTCTCTGGAAAAGTTCGGAGAGGGGACGGTCGTTGAAGCGGTGGCTATGAACACACAGGCTTGAGGATACCATGACTCTGGGGGTGGGTGGATGAGGAAGATGAGAAACTGTTTTTAAAAAGTGAATTAAACAAAAAATTGGAAGACAAACAGCCTGCCTCACCATTTTCTAGGGGATTAAATTAATACATCATAAGGCATAAATTAAGAGATGCTATTTGGAAAACCAGTTTCTTCATTTGCAAGGAAAGCAATAGATTCAATCCACATAGACAAGAAAAACCTGGGTTAGTGGTAGCACTTTGGGTTAAGTTTTCCCAAAGCCTCTTTCTTACCCTGACTCTAGGCTTCTTTTTTAAAAATATGTTTTTCTTGATTTTAGAGAGAGAGGGAGAGGGAAAGATAGAAACATGGATCAGCTGGCTCCAGCATGCCCCATATTGGGGATCAAGCCCACAATCCGGGCATGTGCCCTGACTAGGAATCAAACCGGCGACCTTCTGGTGCATGAGTCAATGCACAATCCACGGAGCCACACCGGCCGGGTGACTCTAGACTTTTTAACCTTTACATTTCCAAAGAAAAGACTTGTTGGAGTGGGACCTCTCAGTTTTACTCTAGGCTCCTTTCCTGACCCCTGTTGGATATTTATTTCCTGAGGAAACAAAACATTTAGAAACAGTGTCTCCTTGTTTTAGGCCTTGTACACTGTAGCCAGACTCACTTTTTGAACTTGCTTATTCTCTACAGCTGCTCGAATGCTCTATCTTGGCCCATACAACTTTCATATTGGATGAAAAATAAAAGGTATGAATTTAGCTCGCTATAGCTTTGGCCTTAATTAAAGGACAGAAATACCAGCAGCTTCCTTCTGCAAGCAGCAACTTATTTTAGCATTTTCCCCTGTTCAGACTAAAGCCTTTGGTAAAAACCAACATTACAGCCCAAGCCCACACAAAAACCTCAGATTTTAGTCATATGTCTCGCAAGGATGTTACATCATTTCTCAGTTTACTAAACACAGACATTTCCTGAAACACAGAGACCCACTGCAGAAGTTTGCCTAACCATTTGGGATGATCTGAAACTAGATCTCCTTACTTAGTTATCCCATTAGCACAGTGGTTCTCAACCTTCCTAATGCCGTGACCCTTTAATACAGTTCCTCATGTTGTGGTGACCCCCAACCATAAAATTATTTTCGTTGCTACTTCATAACTGTAATTTTGCTACTGTTATGAATCGTAATGGAAATATCTGATATGCAGGGTGTATTTTCATTGTTACAAATTGAACATAATTAAAGCATAGTGATTAATCACAAAAACAATATGTAATTATATACGTGTTTTCTGATGGTCTTAGGCGACCCCTGTGAAAGGGTCGTTCGACCCCCAAAGGGGTCGCGACCCACAGGTTGAGAACCGCTGCATTAGCAGCTATTTCTCCTCCTTGGACAGCTGGCCTGTTTTTTTTCACAGTCAGAATACGAAGCAGTTGTCTTATTTTTGTGATCCCAAGAAGCCCCTAAAAGACGATGTTAGGTCCTGTGGAAACGATGGCACACTCAAAATGAGAAATTTGGGGAGACTATGACAAAAGGACTATTTACAAAGATAAACAGGATTTTTTTGGAGGGGCGGGGGCGGGGGTGGGGGGGGGGGGTGGAATAACAAGGGATTGGACAGTATCCCAGAGTTAGTAACTTCAAGCAAAGGAAAAGGAGTGGTTATTGTCAGCAGTGGTTTCAAACTTCACAGGCATCAGAATCTGGGCCTCACCCTGGACCTTCTGCTTCAGTGGGTTTGGGGTAGGACTGGGGCATTTGTATTTCTCACAAAGTCCCTGGTGATGGTGAGGGAAAGCAGAGTTTGCACCCCAAAATATGCTTCTTCGGATATTGATTATTTAAAGCTGGTCAATTTTAGGAAACAAAAGACTCAGAAAGGACCTTGACCCTCTCCCTTACCTGCCTACATGAATTTAGAGATCCTGTTTCAGGGAACTGTTATCATAGATAAAGTACAGTTTAATAGGAACTGAGTGTGATAGACAGGGAGGGACCTCGCAAGGTTGATCAAAGTCCTCTCTGTGTCAGATGTTAAAGATGATGGCCCAGCAAACATTTGTTTACCAAACTCATGTGAATTGCCTTCCTGCCCTTTGAAGTCCCAAACTACAACCCCCACCCCTTCCCTTCTTAGCTCAAGGTGGCAATTTAACCCTCAACTGCCCGATTTGTCCTCTGCCCCCATAGTCTTGTGGAACCCCTGTATGTACATACATAATAAACCTGGTTATTTCCTCCTGTTAATCTGTCTTATCTCAATTTGATTATTAGATCAGCCAGAAGAACTTAGAAGGGTAGAAGGAAAATTATTTTTCCTCCTGCACAAGGGCTGTGCTGCTGGGCTGGGAGAAAACTGTATGGAGAAGGCAGTGTGACTTGAGCTGGACCCTCCATAGGGAGGTGCAGCCACCCTGAGGAGACCCAGCAAGGAGGATGCTGGCGGAATCGAATCCAATCAGAGGAATAGCTGCCCCTCCATTCCCCTCTGTTGCTGCTCAGCCATTAAATTCAACCAGCAGCCAAAAGACAAGGGAGACCATTAGTTCAGTTCAGAAAGAGCAGCCTGCAGGACACAGACCGGAGTGGAGAGTGAATCTGGAAGAGCAAATGGCAAATAGTAGCACTTTCACCCAAAATGCCTTCATGTACCTTGTCTTCACCATTTTTTTCATACTATGTTCCTTTTCTGTCATGCTTTCCAGTGTGCATGAACATGCATGTACAAGGTATTATGTGATTCTCACAGTAACTCTACTGGGGAGGTGGAAATGATATTTATGCTCATCTATACTAATAAAAGGGTAATATGCAAATGGTCGGGACGCCCTCACACATAACGACTGATCAGCTGGAGGCTGCAAGTGCAGCAGGCGCGGGTGGGCAGGGACTTGCAGCGTTGGGGATGGGGGCGGGGCCACGGCGGAGGCCTCCTCCGGCTCTGGCCTACCTCTTTGGGGCAATTCATCGAGGAGCCCTGGATGGGTGGGCGGGCCTACCTCTTTGGGGCGATGGATCACATTGTGACAGGGAACAGGCCAGGCTGGGGGACCCCCGCTCCCCGAGTGCACGAATTTTGTGCACCGGGCCACTAGCTTACAAATAAGGGAACTGAGGCTCAAAATGCTGCACTTTGGATGAGCTGGAACTTGAACTCAAATTTTCTGGTTCTCAATTTGGAGCTCTCACCAAGACTGACTTCACACTTGGGATATCAGGGAATCTGGTAGTGACGCTGGTCTCTCTACCCCAGGCTCCTGCAAAGCTGTCTCTTCATCCCTCGTGTGCAAGCCCCTCAAGCTGCATTGTCTTCTAGAAGAGGTGCCTCCCTTCCTAACTGAGAAGCTCAAGGGCATTTGGTGAATTTCATCTCCTGCTAGATTCATTTCTTTGAGTTATTCTCTGGTTTTCAAACTTTTCAGTGGCAGGGCTACTTAAAGTCTTGATTTGGGGGCTTTGAAAAGTCCAATAAACCACAGCTCTTACCCCTCCGTGTTCAGAACCTTTTGAGAAACAGACACACAATCAGACACGTGGAGTTAAAATGTCAGCTTTGATGGGGTGAGGCCAAAGTGGAGGAGAAACCAGACTTTCTAAAACTCCCCCCCTCCCCCCGACCTTCTGGGGAAGCTGGGGAAGCAGGAGTGTATGTGTGTGAGGGGCTTGGGGCTGGATGCACCTGTCTGGTGGGCAGGCTAGTCCCAGGAGAAGGTGCAGATGGGGCCGCACATGCTCAGCTCCTTTCCCAGTGCCTCTGTAGATGGGCCACTCCTCCCTTGGGGAAAACTGAGAGGGGAGCAACAGGAAGGCAAATGCTCTTCACAATTTTAAAGTGGAAGTTTCTATTTTATGGAGCGAGGACAGGGAGATAATGGCTTCCCCCAGCAATACTGCCCCTTGAAGAACATCTTGCACTTAGCAGTATGTAAGAACAATCAATGTGACTGATTCTGTCAGATGATCTAGGTACCGAATTTTAAAAAATTCTTTATTGTTGAAAGTATTACATATATCTCCTAGTCCAGTGATGGCGAACCTTTTGAGCTCGGCGTGTCAGCATTTTGAAAAACCCTAACTTAACTCTGATGCCGTGTCACAAATAGAAATTTTTTGATATTTGCAACCATAGTAAAACAAAGACTTATATTTTTTATATTTATTTTATATATTTAAATGCTATTTAATAAAGAAAAATCAACCAAAAAAATGAGTTCGCGTGTCACCTCTGACACGCGTGTCATAGGTTCACCATCGCTGTCTTGGTACTGGATTTTTAAAGACTTGGCTCTCATTAGTACATTAGAATAGCTTTGGGCCTCAACAGTACTATCACCTGTGGAATGCTATTTTTGCTTCCTTTAACGTGATTCATTTCTGGGTCCCTTGATCACTTTCTACAGTGCTTTGGGATCAGGGCCTATTAGAATATTGAGAGTTCCCATGGTTTCCTTCTGAGAAGATTCTTGCTTATCAAATCTACAGCCTATCTCTTTTTCTTGTCCAGGATTAGGTAGACTATTGGGAAAAGTCCTTACAAAGACTTCTTGGGAACTGCATTTTTAAAACTGCATGTCTGTGGGAAAATACTCTCCAAGTACAGAGGGGGCTCTGTTTTTGCCTCCACTTATTTCTCAGGCTCCTTGGGGAAAAGAAAGTATTACAGGTCAAATCTTTTCACAAGTAAGCACCACTGGACTGTACAAATACGTGGTATGGATTAGAATTTTGTTTCATTGACTGCAGCTTGAATTAGGTTAGACATACCCTGGGCTCTGGAGGACTCCTCGTTAAAGATGTTCGTTGCGAAGGTATTTGTTGTAGAGGAGTTTAACCTGCTAAACATAGCTCTCTCCCAGCTGATGTTTTTACCAGGCTGATTCAGAGTGGGGAGCAGGAGTGGGAAAACACTGTGTACACAGTCTGCTGGCCAGCAATCGGGGCAGAGGAAAGAAAACACAGGCAAAGGTCTGTGTGAAATGTGCATCTGAGTCACAGAGGGAGAGGAAGAAAATAGCATGTGTCATCCTGAAAAAGCTACTCTCAGGGCAGTTTCTTTTGGCTGTACCTGCTGCTTCTCCCCTGGAGAGTCACAAGGCCTCACTTGGCTCTTCCTGCCGCCTTTTCAGACTCAGAAGGAAGCCACCTTCAGACAAATTCCTTCTTCTGCCCAAGAAAGAAAATAAACGGAAATTGAACGTCCTGGTCTCTGAAGAACCTGGGTTGGTTTTTGAATGAACCCAGGAGAGTGCCCTGCCTTCAGGGGCTGGGAAGGCCTATGGGCACAACTGGGACTTGCTCCTCTGGCGCCCCCTTGGGCATGAGGGTGGAATTGTGTTCTTTAATGTCTAAATCCCCACCATTTCAGTCCCTGCAACTCTATCCAGTAAGTCTCCCTTTCTAATCCTTGCCTTTCAGCCTGGATAGTTTCCTCACCAACTTCTGGCCATTCCCAAGGCTGATCTCTTGAAAGTTTTCTCTGGTTGTCCCAGCGGTTCTCAAACTGTGGGTCGCGACCCCTTTGGCAGTGGAACGACCCTTTCACAGGGGTCGCCTAAGACCATCCTGCATATCAGACATTTACATTATGATTCATAACAGTAGCAACATTCCAGTTATGAAGTAGCAACGAAAATAATTTTATGGTTGGGTCACAACATGAGGAACTGTATTTAAAGGGCCAGAAGGTTGAGAACCACTGCTAGACCCTCCTCAGTATTACTATTTCTAAAAAAATTCTTTCTCTTTCCATGTCTGCATGCATCTCTGGTCACTAAGTCCCAGAAAAAGCCTGGAGCAAGCTGTCAATTAATAATGGACAAGTATTTCTGAAATTCATTAAAAAATTTTATCATTTTATTGAAATGTAATTTATATACCATTAATTTCACCCATTGTAAGTGTATAGTCAATTATTTTTAATAGATTTATAGTGCTGTGCAACCATTGCCAACAATCTAGATTTAGAACATTCCCAAAACCTCATAAAGTTCCCTCATGAGTATCTGCAATCAATCCTCAATTTCATCTCCAGTTTCAGGCAATTACTGACCTGATTCTTTGGTCAGTTTTTGCAATTGGCTTCTTTCACTTAATATAATGTGTTTGAGTTTCATTCGTGTTGTAGCATGTATCAGTGCTTTATTGGTTTTATGGCTGAAAGATAGTCAGTTGTGTGGGTATACCACATTTTGTTTATTCATTCATCCATTGATGGATATTTGGGGTGTTTTCGGCTTTTGGCTGTTATGAATGGTACTGCTTTGAACATTTATGTACAAGTCTTTGTGTGGACATACATTTTAATTTCTCTTGGTAGATACCTAGTAGTGGAATTTCTGGGTCATATGGGAAGTTTGTTTAAAAAACTTCCAAGATTCTTTCACAGTGTGGCTGTTCATTTTGCATTTTTGCCAGCAATATATGAAGATTTCCCCATATCCTCTCCAACACTTGGTATCATCTGTCATTTTTATTATAGCCCTAGTGGGTAATAAGATGTAATGCTAGAGATCAGCCAAAGGACTTGTATGCATGCCTATAAGCTTAACCAACGGACACAGACACCAGGGGGGTGAGGGCATGAGTTGGAGGGTGGGAGGGACATTGGGAGGGATAAGGACACAAATGTAATACTTTAATCAATAAAGAAAAAATTATTTAAAAAAGATGTAATGCTATCTTATTGTGGTTTTAATTTGCATTTCCCTAATGACTAATGATCTTGAGAATCTTTTCAAGTGCTCTTTAGCCATTCATATATCCCCTCTGGTGAAATCTACAGTCAAATGTTTCACTCAGTTTTTAATTGGATTGTTAAACTTATTAGTGGTTCTTGGTATATTTTGGATACAAGTCCTTTATCAGATATATAATTTGTAAATATTTTCTCTTAGTCTCTGTCTTGTCTTTGCAACTTATTATGAGTATCTTTTGAAGCACAAACATTTTCATTTTGATGAAGTCCAATTTATTACTTTTTATTTGTGTGAACTGTGCTTTTGATGTCATATTTAAGAACTCTGCCTAGTCCAAGGTCATAAAGATTTTATCCTATATTTTCTCTTAGAACTTTTTTAGTTTTACTTTTACATTTAGGTGTAAGATCCATTTTGAGTTAATTTTGTATATGGTGTGAGTTAACTTTTTTTGCACATGAATTTCAAATTGTCCTAGCATCATTTGTTGAAAATAATGTCTTTTTCTTCAAACTGTTAGCTAGTTCCTTGAAAATCAATTGACCATAAATGTAAGAATTATTTCTGATTCTTAATACTGTTACATTAATTCATATGCCTCTCTTTATACCAATACCACACTGTCTTGATTACTATAGGTTTATAGTAAATTTTGAAATTGGCAATTTTAAGCCATCCAGCTTTGTTCTTCTTTTTCAAAATTGTTTTGGATATTCTACATAAAATTTAGAATCAGGTTGTCTGCTTGTGCCAAAAAGGCTGCTGCAGCTTTGCTTAGAATTTATAGGTCGATCTGAGGGAGATCTGCAATCACAATATTGGTTCTTGCCAATCCATGAACATGGAATATCTATCCAGTCACTTAAGTCTATCTACCATTAGAAGCAAAAATTGACAAAATTGAAGGGAGAAATACAGGCTACAATAATAGTTGGAGTCTTCAATATCCATTTTCAATAACAGTTAGAAAACCAGACAGAAATATAATAAAATGGAGGCCTTGAACAATGCTGTACATTACTAGACCTAATAGATATATACAGAACACTCAAGTAGAATATACATTCTTCTCAAGTGCAGATGGAATAGTCTCTAGGATAGAGTATATGTTTGGCCATAACACAAATCTTTTAAAATATATTTTTATTTATTTCAGAGAGGAGGGGAGAGAAAGAGAGAGGTAGAAATATTAATGATGAAAGAGAATCATTGATCAACTGCCTCCTATATGCCCCCTATTGGTGATCGAGCCCGCAACCCAGGCATGTGCCCTTGACTGGAATCAAATCCAGGACCCTGCAGTCCGCAGGTTGATGCTCTACTGAGCCAAAACAGGTAGGGCCCACAATACAAATCTTAATGCATTTTAAAAGTTTGAAATCATATGTGCATGCAAAGTATTTTTTTTCTCACCACAATGAAATGAAACTAGAAATCAATAGCAGAAGGAAAACTGAAAATATGTGGAAATCAACATACTCTTAAATGATCAGTAGGTCAAAGGAGAAATCACAAGGGAGATTAGAAAATACCTTGAGGTGAACAAAAATGAAAACACAACATACCAAAACTTATGGAATGCAGAAAAATCGTGCTAAGAGGGACATTTATAAGTATAAACATATACATTAAAAATGAAAAAGGAGCCCAGTTGGTGTGGCTCAGTTGGTTGAGTATAATTCCATGCACCAAGAGTCGCTGTTTTGATTCCTGGTCAGGGCGCATGCCCAGGATTTCAGGCTTGACCTCCAGTAGGGGGCATGCAGGAGGCAGCCCAATCCATGTTTCTTTCTCTCCCTCTTTCTTCCTCTTTTTAAAAATTAATAAAAACATACTTAAGCCCTACCTGGTTTGGCTCAGTGGATAGAGCGTCGGCCTGAGGATTGAAGGGTCCTGGGTTGATTTCACTCAGGGGCACATGCCTGGGTTGCAGGCCCGATCCCCAGTAGCGGGTGTGCAGGAGGCAGCCGATCAATGATTCTCTCTCATCATTGATTTTTTATAGCGCTCTCTCTCTCTCTCTCCCCCTTCTCTCTGAAATAAAAAAATATATATATATTTAAAAAAACACAACAAAAAACCCATACTTAAATAAAAGAAAAAGGTTTTCAAGTCAGTAACCTAATTGTACATGTTAAAAAAAGAATATTAAAACAAAACCCAAAGCTAACAAAAGGAAGGAAATAAAGACTTGACCAGAGATAAATACAATGGAAAATAGTGAAACAATAAGGAAGTCAAAATATCAATAAAAAGATAAACAAAATGGACAAACCAAATTGACTTAAAAAAAAGAAGACCCAAAAAAGTCAAATCAGAAATTAACAAGGGGACCTTATAAATGATGCCACAGAAATATAAAGGATTATAAGAGTATACTATGAATAATTATACACCAACGAAATGGATAACCCAGATGAAACTGATAAACTCCTAGTAACACAAACCTACTAAGACTGAATCATGAAGAAACAGAAAATCTGAACAGACTCATAATTATTAAGAAGATTGAATTAGTAATCAAAACATCCCAATGAACCAGGCTGGTGTGGCTCAGTGGTTCATCGTCAACCCATGCACCAAGGCACATGCCCAGCTTGTGGCTCTTTCCCCAGTATGGGGCATGAGGAGCAGCCAGTTGATGTTTCTCTCCCATCAATGTTTCTCTCTCTCTCTCCCTCTCCCTTCCTCTCTTTCTAAAATTGAAAAAAAATTAAACAAACAAACAAGCAAAATGTTCCAACAAAGATGAAGGTCACTGTTGAATCTACCAACATTTAAAGAATGAACACCAATCCTCTTCAAACTCTTCCAAAAAGGAGAAAAAAAAAGGGGTCACTTTTCCAAACTCAAATAAATCAAGAACCTAGCATTACCTTGATACCACAAAGTCAAAGACACTACAAGAAAAGAAAACCACAGATCAATATCTCTTGTGAACATTGATGCAAAAAATCTTCAACAAAATACCAGCAAACAGAATTCAAAGAATGTTAAAAGAATGATACACAATAACCAACTGGGCTTTATTTCTGGAATACAAGGGTGATTTAACATATAAAAATCCATCAATGCATTATACCACATTGATAGGATGAAGAAAATACAAGTAGCTCATACAGATTTAATATAATTATAAATATGGTTGGATTCATGTCTGCCATTTTCTATTTGTTCTCTATATGTCACGTGTTTTTGTTCCTTTTTTATTGTCTTTTGTTATATTTAATAAATATTTTTGTATCCCATTTTAATTACTGTGTTTATTTTTTCCTACATTTTTTGGGTTATTTTTAAGTGGTTGTTCTAGGAATTACAATATGCATCTTAATTTATCACAATCTATTTCAGATTAATAATAACTGGAATAATAATAATATTTCAGTAAAATACTATAGAAATTTTGCTCCAATATAGTTCCTTACTGCTCTTTCTTTTGTGTAAATATTATAATACACCAGAGGCCCGGTGCACACTGTCACACTCAAGGCAGGGTCAATGGGGAGGTTGCAGCGCACCCCCTGTCACGCACAGAGCAGGGCCAATCAGGGGGTTGGGGCGCTGCCCCCTTGTCACGCACAGAGCAGGGCCCATCAAGGGGGGTTGGGGCTCCGTACCCTGTCACGCACAGAGCAGGGTCAATCAGGGGGTTGGGAGCTCCCCCCTGTCACGCACAGAGTAGGGCCCGATAGGGAGTTGTTGCACCGCACCTGTCACACACAGAGCAGGGCGGATCAGGGGTTGGGGCGCCGGCTCTCTATCACCCACAGAGCAGG
>NW_005871071.1:6600606-6606348 GCF_000147115.1 Myotis lucifugus | reverse complement strand
ATAGAGGCCTGGTGCATGGGTAGGGGCTGGCTGGTTTGCCCTGAAGGGTGTCCTGGATCAGGGTGGGGGTCCCCACTGGGGTGCCTGGCCAGCCTGGATGAGGGGATGATGGCTGTTTGCAGCTGGTCACACACCCTTCAGGGGGGGGGGTCCCCACTGGGGGTGGCCTGGCCAGTCTGGGTGAGGGGCTGAGGGCTGTTTTCAGGCTGGTGGGTGACTGAAGCTCCCAACCGCTCCTTTTTTTTATTTTATTTTTTTTATTCTGGGCCAAGGCCTATGGCTGCTGAAAGAGGGAATCTGGTTTGTTTTCAGTTTCTAATAATCAAAAACACTGTATCATCTTCCAGCTCTGAGATCCCCGGCGGGCTGAAAGCTGGGTTTTCTGGGGTTTTTGTTTTAGCTTTCTATTATTTGGTTACAATGTTTCAAAACTACCCAGCCTGAAGAGGCCAGCAAAGGCAGGTGGGGGAACGTTGGGCTTCCTCCTTCACTGAAGCAAGCAAGCCTCATGTTCCGCTTCCAGCTGCCTGGCTGCCGGGCGCCATCTTGGCTGGCAGTTAATTTGCATATCGCCCTGATTAGCCAATGGGAAGGGTAGCAGTCGTACGCTAATTACCATGTTTCTCTTTTATTATATAGGATATTACATCTGTATATGTTATAAACCCAACAATAGTGTTATGATTTACTTTACAAAATCTTTCATTTTTTAAAAGTTCTTAAAAGAAAAGAGAAAATATATATTTATAATCTATTTATCCATATGTTTACCATTTTTCTGTGCTCTTCATTTCTTTGTATAGTTTGAGTTGCTATCTGGTGTCATTTCCTATTATCCTGAAGAAATTTATTGAGTAGTTCTTCTAAGGCAAGTGTGCTAGCAACAATTCTTTGATTATGTTGAAATGTCTTTATTACACTTTCTTTTCTTTAAACAGGAGAAAAGCATACACATTATTTAAGTTTTATGTGACATGGGAGCCTTCAAAAAGAAAGACCTTCACTTTCATTTTTAAAGGTCAGTTTTACTGGATATAGAATTCTTTTTGTTTCTTGATTGATTTTTAGAGGGAGGAAGGGAGAAAAAGAGAGAGAAAGAGATTGATTGATTGATTTGTTGTTCCACTTATTTATGAAGGCATTCATTGGTGGTTTCTTGAATGTGCCCTGACTGGGGATTGAACCTGCATCCTTGGTGTAATCAGGATGATGCTGTAACCAACTGAGCTACCCGGACATGGCTTTGGACATATACTTGAATTTTCAGCTCTTTGAATATATTACCTCACTGTCTTCTAGTCATTGCTTCTGATGAGAAATCAGCCATAATCGAATTGGTTTTCCCTTGTACATGATAGATTGTTTTTCTCTTGCTGTTTTGAATATTTTTCTGTTTTTTAAAAATCAGATGTGAGTTTTTAGCCATAATTTCTTTTAAAAAAATATATTTATATTGATTTCAGAGAGGAAGGGAGGAGAGAGAGATAGAAACATCAATGATGAGAGAGAATCACTGATAGGTTGCCTCTTGCATGCTCCCACTGGGGATGTAGCCCTCAACCCAATCTGGGCATATGCCCTGACTGGGAATCCAATCATGACCTTCTGGTTCATAGGTCGACGCTCAACCACTGAGCCACCCGGCCTGCAATGGTTTAAGTATTCTTATTCCCTCATCCTTCCTCATTCTCTCTAAAGATAAATAAAAACATATTTTAAAAAGAAAATAATACAATAATTAACAAATCATGATACAAGAATAAACTCTGTTTTGTGTACTCACAACTGTAAACTTAACCTTTGCCCCACCCTGTGTTTGTTCCACAGTCTAAACAGCTCATTGATCCCAGCTTTTACCAAATGGTATTTTTAAGTTGTTAATAGATATTTATTATAAAAGGTAATCTGTGGCAAAATTCACTGGAAAATGCTACACGCTGTATTCTGCTCACAGCCTTGCTCTTGGAGATATGAAATGGGTCTTGTCATATACATGACATTTTGGATTCAGACTATTTTGACCTGAGAATAAATAATATGATCAGATTTCTAAGATACAAAGCTCTCTCTGAATGTTTGGCTGAAAAAAGAAGCTGATAATAATGGGTGACTAATTAGAGTATTTTTATAATAATCCAGGACAGAGATGAGGTAGCTAAAGCAAGATGGTGGCAGAGAAAATGGAGCAATGGGGGTGTATTAAGCATGTTATTAGAGGTAAAAAGAGGCAATTTAGCTATAAATGGGAAATCAGAATTATTGGTGAAAGCTGACAAGGGTTTTGCAGGGAACGTATTGCCAAATATTAAACCCATAGGGCAAAAGGATGAAGAAACCTAAATAGAGTTGAGATGTCTAGGGGGTTGGGAATAGAACGGATGACGTGGAGCCTACTGAAGAGTCTGGCCAAGGACAGAGGGTGAGAACTGAATGGATATGTGTGTGTCCTGGAACTCTCCTTTCCGATGGTTCCCAGGCAAATTCCCAGGATGGCATGGCAGCCTGGAGTAAGTGCGCATGAACAACTGCTGTCAGTCTTCAACAGGTCCATTGAATGAGGGCAGACATTTTCAGAAAGCTGTTACATGAAGGAAAGCTTCCCTAGAGATATATCCTGGAAAAAAGGGGGCTGAATTCTCTGTGGACATGGGGGTGGAACCTAAGACTTTCAAAGAGAAAGCTAATGTTTATGTATAAAATATTTCTGATGAAATAGATTATACCGGTTGCTTTTAGGGGGAGCAAGTGGGTCGCTGGGGGATGGGAGGGGAAAAAGACTTCTCTCAGTACAACTTTTTTTACATTTTGTATTTTTAATAAAGTGAGTTTAACATCTATTCAAAATAAAATATTTTTATTTTTTTGTAAATCCTCACTCGAGGCTATTTTTCATTGATTTTTAGAGAGAGTGGAAGAGAGAGGGAAAGACAGAGAGAAATATCGACGTGAGAGAAACACCTGAATAAGTTGCCTTCTGCATGTGCCCTAATCAGGGCCCAGGCTGCGGAGGAGCCCGAAACCGAGGTTCGTGCCCTTGACCGGCCTTTGGTCCGCAGGCTGACACTCTATCCATTGAGCCAAACTGGCTAGGGCAAAGATTTTTATTTTTACTTTAAATATATTTTTGTTGATTTCAGAGAGGAAGGGAAAGGGAGAGAGAGAGAGAAACATCAATGATGAGAGAGAATCATTGATCAGCTGCCTCCTGTAGGCCCTCTACTGGGGATTGAGCCAGCAACCGGGGTATGTGCCCTGACAGGGAATCGAACAGTGAACTCCTGGTTCATATGTTGCTGCTCAACCACTGAGCAACACTGGCTGGCCAAAGTAAAAGATTTTTAAAAGGAAAGTTAGGAAATACACTGAAGAGAAATAATTTTTTTTATTGTCCTTTCACACATCTGCATGTATTTCTAAGCGAGACAGCCCTGCTTGGAAAGTTTGTGGTGGGGCTGCTGATATTCTTATGGGGAATACACTAGTTTGTGTCCATCCCCCCGCCCAATGTCCTAGGACCACTGCGTCTTCTCTTCTTAAGGAACATGCAGCTCGTTCATGTACTGAGTCACTTCTCTACCCTATTTTTAGCTCAGTGAAGCTGCCCTCCTCCCTGACTGGAAGAGACAGAGGACGTCCAGTTCTACAGGGTTTAATTTACTAGGTGCAATCCCCGTGATAGTATGGCTTTCTGAGTGAAATTACCTGGGACAGAAGGAAGGATGGGAAAAGGAGGAAGAAGAGTCCATATTTACGGGAAAATGGACAGTCCGAAATTATAAGCTTAAAAGAGAACATCCATCCCCCCTTCATTTCAGGGCAGGGCTTGGAGCCAGAGTCTCAGAACAGGAAGCCACAGGCAACCACTTAGTTCTCTGTCAATAGCATGAAAGTATGGGGAAAGGAAGTCGGGTAGGGTGTTGACAAAAGCTCCAGGCTCAAAGTCTACCCCTAAGACTGTGCTACTTTGGTCAAATGACTTCCAAAGCCTGAGTACAATATTTTTTTTTTTTTTTACAAAATTAGGTAATTAGATGGGTTGATAACCTCCAAATTTTCTTCCAATTTCCATATCCCATCTTTCTAAATATTAGGAAGTCCTGCTATATAATTTTATAGCATTTCCTACCAAGAATTTCACTTCTGGGCTTTTGACATTTGTTTCTTGGCTTTATTTTCAATTTTTAACGTTTAAGGTAGAAGCTTGAGGAGGAATGGCAGGAACTGATGAGAATTCAACGATCTCGGTGTCTGGGTCAAAGGGTAGAAAGCTCTGGAAGTTGCTCCAGCAACTTCTTCATAACCTGGTCAATTGGGATAGTTTTGTCTTTTAACCAAATTTCTCTTTTCTAAGAATTCCTTTGTCTTTTCTTGAAAGCATTCACCTTACCCCTAAACTCTTTTTGCTGTTCACTAGCCTATACTCATATATCAATTGATGTGACTGAATGATAAATATAATGATTATTTAAACAAATAATCGAGCACCTACTATGTACTAGATAAGCAGTTTTCAAACTTTGTGATCTCAGGACTCTTCTACATGCTTAAAAATTGAGGACCTCCAAAAGCTTTTGTTTATATGGGTTTTATCTATGATACCAAATTTTTGGACTGGAACCGGATTCTTTGTCCGCCGGAATCGAAGAATGAATCCACAGAGAGAAAGTGGTATAGCAAAGGTGGAGATTTATTGAAGAACAAGTACAGACTCCCACGTGGGGAGAGGGAAAGAGTCCCACAGAATGGACTCCCAAGTAGGGAGGGGGAAAGGGTCCCACTGAGTTCCTGTTTTCATGGTTTATAAAGGCTGCAGTTCCTGTGTCCTGATATCCCCTCTGATTGGTCAATATTCCCCTTTGAATTGGTTACTATAGTGATTCCTGAGGCCCTCCTCTCTCATAGTCCTTCCATTCCTCTGGGCTTTCTTCTTTTCCATCTGAATGAAGGGCTTCCTTCTCTTTATTTTGTAAATATAGACCTTTCTTGGCTACTTCCAGTTCCCTTGTCTTATGGAAATATACCTGTTGTTGCTTCCTTGTCTTATGCAGATGTAACTGCACCTGGCTTCCTTGTGTTATGGAAATGTACCTTCTCCCAGTCTGTAGCCCTGTGTTTTTCCATGGACCCCAATTCTAAAAAATCCTTAAGCCTGCCCATATTCCCCTAAAATTCCTGCTTCATTTATAGGTATTTATTGAATTAAAAAATAAAATGGAGAAAATTTTAAGCCATTAATTGACTTTAAAATAGCCACAATAAATCCATTATATTAATGTAAAAAACCACTGAAACCTGTAAAGAATTTTTTGAGTTTATTTGAGCCAAACTGTCGACATATGCCGGGAAGGAGAACCTCAATGAATTGAGATAATGCTCCGGAGAATGGCGGGTTACATCTGTATTTATACATTGCAATCAAAGGAAAGGGATGTAGATGGGTTACATGAAATCCATTGGTGATAGACTAGAGAGGCAGGAGAAAGCAAAGCAGGGAAACCCCTGGGATTAGATAAAAAGTAGAATGACAGACACATACTTAGGTGGATGCAGGAACAATTAACATAACAATGAAGGAATTTGTGGTATCTGTCCTGGAGCCAAGGTACATTAGGTTGTGCCCCAAGGGGTCCAGAAAAAGGGAAGTTACAAGTTACCCAGACATTTCAAGGGTATCTACACTAATAATAGACAAATATGTAAATTGACCATACCTCTGCGATGCCCCACAGCCAATCAGGAGGG
>NW_005871071.1:6594407-6600214 GCF_000147115.1 Myotis lucifugus | reverse complement strand
CTGCCCAGGCCCCCCACTGTGCCCACTTGGGACCCTGCCGGCTATGGGGGGGTTGGAAGCTCCCCGAACCCCTCCCGGGGCTGGCCCCATGTCCCGTTGTGGACTAGGGGTCAATGGCGGGGTGGTGGGGACTACCTTTCAGCGACAAGCCCCTTGGCCCAGGTCCGTGTGCCCAGTTGGGATTCTTCATAAAAAAAGGTGGGGACACCCTTCCAGGGCAAGGGCAGCCTTTCCCCCAACCTTTTCTCCAGATTTCTTTGTATAATAATAAAAGGGGTAATATGCTAATTAGACTGGTAGGCTTCCAAAGGGAACTCCCGGATTTTTTTCTTGACACAGCCATGGGGGGGGGGCTTTGGGATTGTCCTTACCGGCGGGGGAGGGGGGGGCAGTTGGTGGTGAGCAGGCTGGCAAGGGGGGTCAGTTGGGAGTGAGCAGGCCATCGGACATCCCCTGAGGGGTCCCAGATTGGAGAGGGTGCAGGCTGGGCTGAGGGACATCTCCCCATGCACGAATTTCGTGCACTGGGCCACTAGTGTTATTATAGATGCAAAAAGGCAGGCTCAGTTAAGGGAAAGGTTGACCTTGTCAATGAAGATACCAGCCTAGGATGTAACTACCCACCATAACTGCTTTTAGTTAAAGTTTAATTTCAGACCATCTTTTGTGGTTACTTTAGGTCTCTGAGTTTGCAAGACCGCCATGCAGGCCTTCCCTGAGCTTGTCAGGTTAGCATTGAAACAGGAATTTTAGGGGAACATAGGCAGGTTTAGGGAAATTTTAGAATTGGGGTCCATGGGAAAAAAAAGCATAGTGCTATAGGGAGAAGTTACATTTCCATAAAACAAGGAAGCAGCAACAGGTATATTTTCATAAGACAAGGGAGGAGCAACAGGTACATTTCCATTACACAAGGAAGCCAGGTGCAGAGAGCAGTAACAGTTGCATTTACATAAGACCAGGGAACTGGAAGAACAAGGCCTATATTTACAAAATAAAGAATAAGGAAGAAAGCCCAGAAAGAAAAGAACAATAGGGAGGAGGGCATCACATGTCCCATGTGGTGTTTGACCTTTGAGTTCAGGAGTTGCTATAGTGACCAAATCAAAAAGAGGGATAGTGGCCAATCAGAGGGGATATCAAGACACAGGAACTACAGCCTTTATAAAACATGGAAACAGGAAGTCGGTGGGACCCTTTTCCTCCTCCCCACGTGGGAGTCCATTCTGTGGGACTCTTTCCCTCTCCCCACGTGGAAGTCTGTACTTGTTCTTCAATAAATCTCCACCTTTGCTATACTACCCTCTGTCCATGGATTCATTCTTTGACTCTGACAGACAAAGAATCCGGGTTCCAGTCCAAAAATTCCGATTTCGCCCACAATTACATGCCAACAACTTAAAAAAACACACAACAGCTATATATTTAAAACAGAAAAAATTTTAGTGAGAGGAGTGGCCTTGTTCTGCAATTTTTGCAAATCTCTTTACTGTCAGGCTTAATATAAGACAGCTGGATTCTCATGCCTGGTTCTGCATTTAATCTTTTGCTTTGGGGTTTGTATGTTTCCTGGGGCTGCTGTAAGAAATTGGCTCAAAACAAGAACACAAGATGCCTTAACAGGTTTGGATCAGTGGATAGAGCATCGGCCTAAGGACTGAAGGGTCCTGAGTTCGATTCCAGTCAAGGACACATGCCCGGGTTGTGGGCTCGATCCCCAGTAGGGGGTGTGCTGAAGGCAGCAGATCAATGATTCTCTCTCAGCGTTGATGTTTCTCTCTTTCCATCCCCTTTCCTCTCTGAAATAAAGAAATAATATAAAAACAAACAAAAAATAAGAACACAAGAAATGTGTTCTCTTATAGTTCAGGAGGTGGGAGGTCCCATGTCAGTTTCACTGTGCAGAGACCAAGGGGTTGGCAGGGAAGCGCTCCCTCTGGAGGTTCTAGAGGGAAATTCGTCCCTTGCCTCTTCCAGCTTCTGGTGGCTGATGCTCTAATGACTGAGAACACCCGCCAGGGCAAAACTGGATTAAAAAAAAAAAAAAAGTGAGTGTGTGGTGGTAAAGAGTACAGTTTGGAGCTTCTGCCTTGATTTGTGTTAAGGTGCCAGTGATTTTTAATACCATTAGTGCAAATACCATAGTTTTTTCAGGATAAACTATGAGATTTAAAAAAATTTGTTCAACACTTATTTCTGCACCCCCGTGTCTAGTGCCAAGCATTTATATTAAAGCTCTTCTTCAAGGATTTGTTGTTGCTTGTATTTAATAGATACAAACAAAGCAACAAGTCTAGCTACATCTGTAATTATATAATTGTTGTCTATCTGAAAGGCAGTATAATTCTGCAGATGAGATATTAATTCAGTCTTTGTGTTTGAAACAAATTTCCTAATTTGGTGAGTTACTGCATCTTTGGAGAGTAGCACTGCCACAATTTCCTTGACTGACTTTTCATGTAGCAGACATTCATTGAATTATGTACAGACTTTAATAGTGTCTCAGTGTGCCCTTCTCTAGCCAGTGCAACACAAGCATTTAAACTGTAAGATGCTTCTGGGGGGTTTTTCCTTTCTAGTTTGAAAAGTGGTAACACAAAAGTTTTGGCATTTAAAGATCTTGTCATGTTTAAAATCTTAAGTTCCCTTTCCTTTAAGCTGAATTATTGGTCACAAAATGATGCCTCAACTTAACTGGAACCATAATAGTATTTGAAACTGTCTTATTGAGTAAGACAAGATAAGGTAAATTATTAACATCCCTAAAGCCAAGGAAAAGAAAGAAGCTTTTGTTATGCTTCCCTTACTTATTTGCAGTTTCACTCAGATTCTTCCCTTTACCAAAGTGAGAGAATTCTCTGGTACTGATGTCAAGGTCATCCTTTTCAGCATCTTTAGATGTGGGAGGGTTGAGAAAGCAAGTCTTCTAATCTCCATTTTGTAAGCCAATGAAATCCTAGAAACAAAACAAAACATAAACAAAATTTTATTTTAGAACTAGAGGCCGAGCAAGCACGAAATCGTGCACAGTTAGGGTCCCTAGGCCCAGCCTGGACTCCGTTGCATGGCCTTTGTTGCTCTGCGATACTGTGTGAAGCTCCCGCCCCAGGACGCTCCTTGATGCTCACGGCTCCTCGACTGCTCCTAGAAGCTTGCTGCCGCCCCACGAAGCTCGCCGTTGGATGCTCTGCAAAACTCCCTCACCCCGCGACTGCTTCGCAAAACTCGCTGCCGCCCTGGTGACTGCTCCGCTAAGCTCACGGCCACCCCGGGAAGCAGCCCGCCACTGCCGCTGCTCAACAGTCCCCAGTCCTGCCCCACCTCCAGCCCCCCATCATGGTGAAGGGCTCAGGGGCCGGGGGAGGGGGGGGCCGAGAGGTGCTTCATGTACTTCATGGTGACCAGTTGCCCATTCGGTCGTGATGGCACCTAGCAATTTATATATATTAGGATAAGACATTAATGTCGGAGGAGAACCAAGATGGCGGCATAGGTTAACGCGGGAGTTTGCTGCCTCGAACAACCACTTCAAAAATACAACTAAAAGACACAATGGACATCATCCAGAACCACAGGAAGGCTGGCTGAGTGGAAGTTCTACAACTAGGAGGAAAGAGAATAACATACTGAGACTCAGAGGAGGCGCAGTGCTGAAGTGAAATACTAAGGTGCGGAGTGCATGCGGAGTGGGCTGGAGGCTGAGGGCACGGTTGTTGTTTTCAATTGGGAGGGAGTTTCAGACTCTGAGCTCCAGATCCGGTGAGTCTCTAGGGACCCAGACTCAAACGGGAGAAGCGGGACTGTCTGGCTTTGGTCGCAAATCGAAGGCAGCTTTCTGTCCGAGGTTTGCAGCGGATGCTGAGACTCTGAGTGGCAGAGCCCCTGGGGACGGAACTGAGAGCAGCCATAACTGCTCGCTCCACCCGCCCTGTAGATCCCCAGGGACCCGCTCCGCCCAAGCCCTGCACAGAGGCATTTGCTGGATAGCCTCAGGCAAACGCTAGATTAGCACCGCCCTAGAGATCCAGCACAGAAGCTCTCCCACTGCAGACACAGCTGATTCTCATAGCCAGTTAGCCTGGAGGGCAAATCACCCCCAGTATTGCCGACAACAATCAAGGCTTAACTACAACAAGACTGCGCACAAAGACCACAAGGGGGTGCACCAAGAAAGCTTAAAAAATGTGGAGACAAAGAAACATGACAGAAATGGAGGATATAGAGCTAAAAAACACACTTTTAAGGTCTTTCAATAATTTTCTAGAAACCGCCGATAAATGTAGTGAGATCCTCAAGAAATCTAGTGAGACCCTCGATGTTGTGATAAAGAACCAACTAGAAATTAAGTATACACTGACTGAAATAAAGAATATTATATAGACACCCAACAGCAGACCAGAGGAGCGCAAGAATCAAGTCAAAGATTTGAAATGTGAAGAAACAAAAAACACCCAACCAGAAAAGCAAAATGAAAAAAGAATCCAAAAATACGAAGATAGTGTAAGGAGCCTCTGGGACAGCTTCAAGCGTACCAACATCAGAATTATAGGGGTGCCACAAGATGAGAGACAGCAAGATATTGAAAACCTATTTGAAGAAATAATGACAGAAAACTTCCCCCACCTGGTGAAAGAAATAGACTTACAGGTCCAGGAAGCGCAGAGAACCCCAAACAAAAGGAATCCAAAGAGGACCACACCAAGACACATCATCATTAAAATGCCAAGAGCAAAAGACAAAGAGCGAATCTTAAAAGCAGCAAGAGAAAGAAACTCAGTTACCTACAAGGGAATACCCATACGACTGTCAGCTGATTTCTCAACAGAAACTTTGCAGGCCAGAAGGGAGTGGCAAGAAATATTCAAAGTGATGAATACCAAGAACCTACAACCAAGATTACTTTATCCAGCAAAGCTATCATTCAGAATTGAAGGTCAGATAAAGAGCTTCACAGATAAGGAGAAGCTAAAGGAGTTCATCACCACCAAACCAGTATTATATGAAATGCTGAAAGGTATCCTTTAAGAAGAGGAAGAAGAAGAAAAAGGTAAAGATACAAATTATGAACAACAAACATGCATCTATCAACAAGTGAATCTAAGAATCAAGTGAATAAATAATCTGATGTACAGAATGAACTGGTGATTATAATAGAATCAGGGACATAGAAAGGGAATGGACTGACTATTCTTGGGGGGGAAAGGGGTGTGGGAGATGCGGGAAGAGACTGGACAAAAATCGTGCACCTATGGATGAGGACAGTGGGTGGGGAATGAGGGCGGAGGGTGGGGCGGGAACTGGGAGGAGGGGAGTTATGGGGGAAAAAAAGGAACAAATGTAATAATCTGAACAATAAAGATTTAATTAAAAAAAAGACATTAATGTCTAAAAGGAGAACAATTTCAGGTAAAATTTAAATATTTAAAGAAGTTTTCAATAAATTTAAAAATGTTCTCCTAAAACAAGTCAACAAAACAGACCTTTTGCTTGTGTTTCTGCCTAGGTACTAGGACAATTTAGGGATTTCAAAAAACCATTTGTTGGAGGACTAATGAGGACAGAGATTAGGTATAAGTGAAGATGTGAAGATAGTGCATAAGAACACACTAGAAGTACTGAGGACAAATTGTGTTAGTTTCTGAAAACTAACATTATATATAGACTAGAGGCCCGGTGCATGAAATTCGTGCACAGGGGTGGGGGCGGTCCCCTCAGCCCAGCCTGCACCCTCTCCAATCTGGGACCTTGGGGGATAGGGCCTAAACCAGCAGTCGGACATCCCTCTCACAATCCTGGACTGCTGGCTC
>NW_005871071.1:6592446-6594284 GCF_000147115.1 Myotis lucifugus | reverse complement strand
AGTCTGGTCACTCTTACTGCCCCCTCTGTGGCTGTCACCCCCAACTGCCCCCGCCCCGCTGGCTAATCTCCCCCAACTGCCCCCCCAGCTGGCCTGGTCTCCCCCAACTGTCCCCCCTGCCAGCCTGGTCGCCCCTCATGGCCCCTCCGCTGGCCTGGTCACCTCATGCAGCCTGCTGTTCAGTCGTTTGGTCATCCCTCACTAACCCCCCTGCTGACCTGTTTGTAGGCAGCCATCTTGTGAGGGTGTGAGGGTTAATTTGCATATCAGCTCTTTATTATATAGGATACTAGAGGCCTGGTGCACGGATTCGTGCACCAGTAGGGGGCCCCTTGGCCTGGCCTGAGGGAATCGGCAGAAACTGACTCTCTGACATCCCTGAGGGTTCCCGGATTGTGGGAGGGCTCCCGGGTGTGTGGAGCCTGACTTGCTCAGTCCCGATTGGCCGGACCCCAGCAGCAAGCTAACCTACAGGTTGGAGCGTGTGCCCCCTGGTGCTCAGTGTGCCTCTTAGCGACTGGTCCAACGGTTGAACGAACGGTTGGATACTTAGAATATTAGGCTTTTATTATATAGGATATACATATATATTCTATATCTATATCTATATATACATATATATGATGCTAACCTTAGAAGATTCTAGAAAACAGGATTCAAGCACACATTTCACTTGCCAATAGAGCGACTGTATATTAGCTATTCTCTTGAAAACTTCTCTGGACACTCCTGAGAGGATGGGAGTAAAAACAACAAATACCATTTAACCCTTTGAGTGCCAACCAATACCCTAGGAACTGTGGTAAAATTGCCAAGACATTTTTGCTGATTTTACAGCAGTTTAGGAAAAAAATTATGAATTGCAAGTAAATGAAGTTACATATTCAAAAACTTCAGGAAACCTTTACTACATTGACATATCTAGCAATATCATCATCACTAATAAAAGCAGACTTAGAACTGGACGCCATTTCGAAGCTTTGATAGCGCCCCCGGCACTCTAGGGGTTAAGTAAGATGGATACAGTTTTGACTTCATGGATCCCCGGGAAGGTCTTGGGGACCCTCAGAAGTCACCAGCCGCACTTTGAGAACCGCTGTCCTTTATTCCGCTCCAGGTAGCAACTGAGGCAAGAGCAATAGATAATCTCTGTGGGGGGAGACATATTCGCGCAGTGGCGGCGGTGATCAGTTCCTCCCTGGAAAAGCAGGCGCTGTGGCCGAGGACAGGGACCGCATCCTGGCTGCCTGGGGCCGGGGGGTCCCTCCAGCAGAGTGACCGAGACCCTGCGACCCGAGCAGGAGGTGGCGGGGCGGGCTTGGCGGTTTCCTAAATCCCAGAAGAGAGGGGCGGACTTGTAGGGCAGCCGGGCCGTCTGTCACTCAACACCGCCGGGGTCCCCAGCACCGCGCGGACAGGGCGCACATGGCGCCTCGGGGTGCGGTGGAGGGAGTGAGCGCTGGCCCAGCGGGACCAGAAACAGGCACCTGCCCTGGAGGCGGCCTCGGGCGGCGCGAGGCTGCCAGCCGGAGAGGGACACGGAGGAGGACGAGGTGTAGGTTGGACGGGTCCCTAGGTGTAGGTTGGACGGGTCCCCGGGGCTGCCGCTGAAACCTGCCCTTTCCTCCTTCCCGACGTCAAACCGCGCGCGCAGGCGGTGCGAGTGCCTCTTCCCGCGGCCTCTCGCGCCCCCGCGCGGCCTCTGCCGAGAACTGCACTGTGCTTGTCCACGCCGAGCATCAATAAAGATTTCTGCTTCAAACAAACAGGAAGCGCCCACGGTGTTGGGCGGGCGGAGGGCAGGGCCGGACATGAAGTCGGGCGGCGGGCGGGGCGCG
>NW_005871071.1:6570755-6590772 GCF_000147115.1 Myotis lucifugus | reverse complement strand
CCAATGGGTAGGGCAAAGAAAAAAAGCATAATTCTTCACAACATGTACATTTGCTGCTGAGTCACTGCCTCAGATGGGCTTTGAAGAATGAGCAGTATTTTGCAAAGTGATTACGTTCCCACAACTTTGGGTAGTTGCACCAGGTTGTGCAAGATACTCAAAGCTTCAAGGGAGCTTGTATCTTTACAAAATCACGTTACTGTGTCATAATTTGTTCAGATATATTTATGGAAGAGGTTATGTGGGAGACACGGAGGAAACAGAAAAACACACTTTCTCTTCCCAGGGAATGGGTCGTTCATCTTGGGCCTGGACGAGTATAAGAGTATACAATGATGTAAGTGCCAGGAGAGAGGGAAAGGCAGCGAGGGAAGGCTTTTCTGCAGAGTGCTCCGGGTGTTGCAAAAGTTCTTTCAAAACTGAGATAAGATGCTGCTGTACTGGGGAGGGTCTGCTTCACATTCAGAATTCATTATTTGTGGCCTTAATATTGTCTTAACATTTGGTCCTTTGCTAATTTTTATAAGATGCTGAATGAAATAAAAAAAAAATTGGTCCCAAATTGAGGTTTGAAACTATATGTAAGGTATCTATATGTGGTAGTGCTTTACCAGTAGTTCTTGGTTAGCCACCAAATGCACACCTGCTAATTCAATGTGTAATTTAAAGATAGCATTATATTAGCCAAAAAGAGGGCCAGTTTTCAAGTGCCTTTAAGAAGATAAAATACAATGCAGAGAGTGGAAGTGGCCACATTGGTGTATTTATAGGGAAAGGTTGTGAGAAATAAGGAGGAAAAGATAGAGAAGAAGAATATAGTGTAAGGGAAACCGACTGATGTTGTTTCTGCCTTACCCTGTTTCTCTATTCCATGAAGGCCTTTTAATTTTAAGGGAAAGGTGTGAGAACCTTTTTGTTGGCCAGTACATGAAGAATTTCTTTTCTTTTTCTCCACTGTTTATTAAAAAAAAATTTTTTTTTTCTACCAAACTGTCTTTAAGGGGTCAGTAACTGAGTGAAGAAAGAGGAAGATGGGTTAGACTGGAAATATATATTCTTTCCAAGAATGAGAGTCTGAGGATTGGATAAATGCCTTTAAGCAAATCTTAAGCACATAATTTTTATAACTCCTTTAAAATAATGTTTGTTTTTATTGAAAATATTATAAATTATATTTTCCCTTTAAAAATACTGTTACAGCCCAGCCAATGTTGCTCAGTGGTTGAGCATTGACCCATGCACCAAGAGGTTGCCAGTTCGACTCCCAGTCAGGGCACATGCCCAGGTTTCAGGCTCAATCCCAGTAGGGGGGCCTGCAGGAGGCAGCTGATCGATGTTTTTCTCTCTCTCCCTTTGTCTAAAATCAATGAAAACATATTAAAAAAAATAAAAAGTTTTAAAAATACTGTATAGTTTAAAAAGACAGTTGTTCATGCATTTAAATATGCTCACTTTTTCAGGAGGAAGAGAAACTAATCCAGCAGGAACTAAGTAATCTGAAAGCAGCTGTTTCTGCTCCTACAACAACACTGGTAAGTTTGCATAGTCAGCGCCAGCACATTTGGAATTTGAAATCTGGTCCACTGTGGACTCCGTAGTGACATCTAATTGATCACTTGCTAAAATCTAATTTATCACAATCAGTTATGGATGGCAGCAAGTCAGATGTTAACTTTAGCCTTTTATTGACTGACTGCATGGAGCAAGATTTGCTTGACTAAGTCATTTTAGTGCCAATGTGATGATAATTACATAAATGTGGCAATACTCCTGGAACCCTAGTGCTGATCTTACTGTTTTAATATTGTGCTCTGGAAAAAGGTGAATATATATCATTTAAATTAATATTTTCAGATCCAAATTGACACATTGTAGATCTCATTTTACTGTTATATATCTTAGAGTATAGGTTTATATATCTTGGAGTATAGGTTGACTGACTGACAAGATAAAAAAAATGTGGTTTTTTTTGCTATAAAACTAAGTATATTGCCTAGCAGCTAAATCACAACCCAGTTGTTTTTAAACTTGGTTCTACATAGTTAGATTTTTCAAACAGCATTAATTTCATCAACTTTTTTTGTTAATCCTCACCCGAGGATATTTTTTCCATTATTATTTTATTTTAGAGAAAGTGGGAGGGAGGGAAGAAGAGGAGAGAGAGAGAGAGAGAGAGAGAGAGAGAGAGAGAGAGAGAGAGAAACATCAATGTGAGAGAGACACACTGATTGTTTGCCTCCTGCATGTATCCTGACCAGGGGCTGGGGATCGAACCTGCAACCCAAATATGTGCTCTTGACCAGGATTGAACCTGAGATCCCTCGGTCTGTGGGCCTACACTCCAACCACTGAGCTAGACCGGCCAGGGCACATAAACTTTTTAATGAGTGGCTACTTTATGCAGGTCACCATAGGACTGTTCCTACATTGTTAAATTAAGACCTATGTGGTTTTTTTCTTTGCTAATTTTAATATGGTTTCACATATTAGATTTTCCCAAGCAATATTTATTCAACAGAGTTTTAGTGAGTGCTCTCTGTATGTAAGTCACTGGGAATGTTATCCCTCTTCCTCTAATAAAAATATTGGGTGATCATTTTGCATGAGTACATGCCTGTACATGAATAGCACTTGTAAAGTCTGAGAGAATGTATATATTTCCTTTTAAGATCAAAATATGTGGACAAAGGAGACTCAAAACATAACTAATTTGATGTATCTATGTATATATGTTTGTGTGTGTACATAAGTCTGTGTACCTATAATATCGTGTTTCATAGTACTTGATAGGAATGTTAAGCAGAAATGGTTTCCCACTTTTTTACTATGTTAGATTTCCATTTTCTATAATTGGCATCAATAAATATAATTTTTCTTGCTACCAGGCATAAACCTGGTGAGGGCAGAACTAAGATAAATAGGTAGAAGTTAGGAAGGGAGATGTTATAATTATGGACATCCAACTATGGACATGCTTTACAGGGTAATCTGTCCCTGAGGTGGTCATAAAGAGGTTGGGTGAGTTTGTTAGACAATTGTAAAGAGAATTCCTGCAATGGGGGATATACCTTCTTTAAAACGAAGAGAATAGCAGTGTCTGTAATATAAATTTAAGTACATAATGACTTTTGAAAAACTCTGAGATAAATGTTATAAAACCAAGGTTGATACTTAATGGCTTAAGTGAACACTTTCACTCCTAATTTATATAGAAGCCCTTTGAAGAGGGTCTTCCAGTATCTTATAAGCTTGTTTTTTTAGTATAAATAGTGTATGGTGAAGGGGGATGGGGGCGGGCTAGAAGGGGTCAATGAGGGGAAAGAGAGGACATGTAATCTCTTCAACAATAAAGATTTAATTTTAGAAAAATCATAAAATATTTTGTTTCCTAAGGATTTGTGATTCAGTAATCCTATAGTATACTAACTTTAATTTTTAAATATTAGAAGTCTGAGCTTTTTTTTATTTTGAAACACATTTTATTTTTATTTCTGATTAAACATGCTATAAGTATTGAGAATACTCAGTGATGCAAATACTTAAAAATGCAAATATATTAGTAGAATCTTCTAACACAACTTACTCGCTTGTGTTGTAAATATTGAAAGACCCAGTTAAAAGATTAAAGATTGGAATGGCTCTACCATTAATGAAATCATGTCCTGTAGTTCATAATAATTGTGAGAGTTTTGGAAAAAGAATGCCTATAAAGCTAACTGTTGAATGTTATATGCAGCAATAATAATTCTGAAGAAAGTTCACATGCAATTATTTATTATTTTTTTGTGTGTTGTTTTTTAAATCCTCCACCTGAGAAATTTTTTACAGAGAGGAAGGGAGACAGTATAGAGAGTTAGAAACATCGATGAGAGAGAAACATCGATCAGCTGCCTCCTGCCCATCTCCTACTGGGGATGTGCCCGCAACCCAGGCACATGCCCTTGACCGGAATCGAACCTGGGACCCTTCAGTCCGCAGGCCGACGCTCTATCCACTGAGCCAAACCGGTTTTGGCATTTATTATTTTTTTGTGTTGTTTTTTTTTTTAATCCTCACCTGAGGATATTTTTCTTTTCTTTTCTTTTTTTTTTTTAGAGAGAGTGGTAGGGAGAGGGAAAAACAGACAGAAATATTGATGTGAGAGAAATATATTGATTGGTTGCCTCCTGCACGAGCCCTGATCAGGGCCTGGGTTGGGGAGGAGCCTGCAAGTGTACCCTTGACTGGAATCGAACCCAGGACCCTTAGGTCGGCAGGCCGACGTTATCTACTGAGCCAAACTGGCTAGGGTGCAATTTTGTTTTTAAATGTGAAAAATATTTTATTACAGAAACTACTACCAACTTGTGGGAATTTTATGAATGTTTTCAGTTGATAAAATATATTAAAATAGTGTGCTGCATTCTAGAAGCCAACTCACATTACTATGGGCAATATTTTGTCTGAGGATCAATCATGTGTCTCACATTATGACCAAATTTTACATGAGAGTCATCTAGAATTATAAATAGCTACAGTTGATTTATTTTATAGTATTGCGACTAACAAAATATTGAAATTATTTTACTAAAATGAATACTGTTGGTAGTTAAGTTAGGGAACAACTTTTTTTTAAATATATATATATTTAAAAAATATATATATATTTTATTGATTTTTTACAGAGAGGAAGGGAGAGGGATAGAGACTTAGAAACATCGATCAGCTGCCTCCTGCACACTCCCTACTGGGTATGTTCCCGCAACCAATGTACATGCCCTTGACCGGAATTGAACCTGGGACCCTTGAGTCCGCAGCCCGATGCTCTATCCACTGAGCCAAACCGGTTAGGGCTTAATATATATTTTTTTGATTTTTTACATAGAGGAAGGGAGAGGGATAGAGAGTTAGAGACATCGATGAGAGAGAAACATCGATCAGCTGCCTCCTGCACACCCCCCCACTTGGGATGTGCTCGCAACCAAGGTACATGCCCTTGACCGGAGTCGAACCTGGGACCCTTCAGTCCACACGCCAGCGCTCTATTCACTGAGCCAAACTGGTTAGGGCTATGGAGCAACTTTTATTTATAAAGTCTGACTTAAGGTGATTAATTTATCTCACACACACACACACACACACACACACACACACACACACGCACACACACACTCTTTTCAGTGCCAGGATTAAAGGATTTCCTTGTTAAATGATTACAACAGAATAAAAAAATAAAACATTCTATTTATTTACACAGTTACTGGATATTTTTCTTTTCAGAAAATGATGAAAGAATGTATGGTGAGACTTATATATTGCGAAATGCTTGGATATGATGCTTCCTTTGGCTACATACATGCAATCAAGTTGGCACAACAAGGAAACCTTTTAGAAAAAAGAGTAGGTATGTATGTGTTCAAGACTTAATGTTGTCTTTAAAGTTCCAATTACTATATAAAATGAATGATGGCAGGTATCTATATATATAAAAGCCTAAGTGACCGTTAAGACCAACTGGTCGACCAGTTGCTATGACGTGCACTGACCACCAGGGAGCAGACACTCAACACAGGAGCTGCCCCCTGGTGGTCAGTGCGTTCCCACTGCCAACCACCCATGGTCCCTCCCCCCAGCCGGCCAAACTCCCTCAGTCCATCCCCCTGGCTGGTCAACCTCCTGTGACCCCTCCCTCTGGCTGGCCAACCTGCCGTGGTCCCTCCCCCCAGCTGGTCGGCCCTGATCGCCCCAATTAGAACCTCCCGATTGGCCCCGGTCGGCCCCAATCAGGACTGGGCGAGATGCCCCAATCGGCCCCGATCGCCGGCCAGGCTGAGGGGCCCCACCTGTGCACGAATTTGTGCACTGGGCCTCTAGTATATGTTTTTAGAACATTGCCTTGTAGTTTCCAAAGCTCTAAAAAGGTAATAGTACCTCAAAACTCAGAGCCAATAAATAAAGTCAGTTTTCCTTATTCATAGCATTTTGGAGTTATAGAGATTAAAAATTGCCTGTTCTTATGATGGTGGTTGGATGACTATATATTTGTCAAAACTCATTAAACTAGGCCTGGCTCAGTGGTTGAATGTCGATCTATGAACTGGGCACATGTCTGGGTTGTAGACTTGATCCCCAGCAGGTGGTATGCAGGAGGTAGCTGATCAATCTATCTCTCTCTCCCTTTCCCTTCCTCTCTCTGAAATCAATCTATAATAATAAAAGCGTAATATGCTAATTAGACTGGACAGGTGACGACCTTCTGGAGGAAGCCGCCGATGCGAGGGCCGAGCCCCTTGCACGAATTTCATTTTGTGCATCAGGCCTCTAGTAAAAATATATTTAAAAAAAACCTCATTAAACAAAAATGGATGAACTTTCTTGTATGCAAATTACATAAACCTCAGTAAAGCTAATTTTTAAAAGCCTGTCTAACCTCATGAACTTAATGATCAGAAATGTTTCTTTATAGAATAAAACTGAAATTGACTTGAATAATTTAAAATATCCTGTTCTCAGTTTCACATACGTTAGCTATAAGGATTAGAGGCATCTTATTTATTTATTTATTTATTAAAATTTTTTATTTATTGATTTGAGAGAGAGAGGGAGAGAGAGAGGAGGAAGGGAGAGAGAAAGAGCGTTTTGTGTGTTCCACTTATTTATGCATTTATTGGTTAACTGTATGTGCCCTGATGGGGATCAAAGCTACAACCTTGGCGTATGGGGACGATGCTCTTACTAACTGAGCTACCTGGCCAAGGCCTAGAGGCATTTAACAAAATTTTTTGTCTCTATAATCAACCTTTAGGGCTATTAAGGAAAATTCTTTCAAGGACTTAAAAAGTTCTATTCATATAGATTCGGCTTTATATCAGAATCCCAAGAAGGAAGCACTTTAGAATAATATAGGACTAGAGCATGTTCTTTATTGAAAGGAGTTGATAGTGTCATATTGTCCAGGACCAGCATTCTTCACATGTTGTAGGACTTGTGCTGTCATATGGTGGGATGGGGTGGGAGATGTCTTGGTAAAGATTCTCAGACTATATGCATACGATACTCCACTCGTTGAACCTCACTCTACCCAAAATAGGCTTCCAATTCTAGACTTGTTTTCTTCCCTCAAGTAGAATGTCCTTTGGCATCCTGTCTCTTTTCATATTCCAAATCAAGTTTGAACTCTTCTGTCATCATTCAGGTGGCTCCTACCATCTGTTATCTTATGGTGTTGTCTTTTCACATATTAATGTTTTAGTTCCCAAACTAATTCTAAGATCTCTAACGGCAGGAAATTTTGGCAACACTAGATAGTCAATAAATATTGGATGGTTGTTTTTGGTGATATTTTGTACAACTCTTTCTATATTCTGCTTTTTAGACTTTCATGTAATTCTTTTCATTTTCACTTATTTTAAAAATATGTGGCCCTAGCCAGTTTTGCTCAGTGGATAGAGCATCAGCCCACGAATTGAAGGGTCCTGGATTCAGTTCTGGTCAAGGGCATGTACCTTGGTTGCAGGCTTGATCCTGGCCCTGGTCGAGTATATGTGGGGAGACAGCCAATCTATGTGTCTCTTTCACATCGCTGTTTCTCTCTCTGTGTCTCTCCACCTTTTACATGTCTTCATTTTGGTATTGTTGTCTCATTAACTCTTGTGAGATTATTAATGCTGCTTTTGGTGTTTTCTCTGATGAAGAACGCCTTCTTATTTTTCATATTAATATTGTTAAGTAACTGAATTTCAGTACCCATTAAGTCAGGCATTATGTTAGGTGCTCTATCTTGTGAGATAGTATTTCATTTTACAGAGGAGAAGATGGAGGCTCAGAAAGATCAAGTCACTTGTCCAAGGTCGTAGAGCTAATGAATGGTGGAGCCAGCATGTGAACCCAAATTTCTATGAGTCAAAGCCTATATTCTTATGCTATACCTAACTCTTAGTCATAGCAAATATACTCTATAATCATAGCTGTCATTCTTTGTTTTTGTGAAACCGTTTTCATTCTTTTGTCATAGAATATCTTTTCCCCTCCGTTTCCTGATTGTGAAACAGGAAATTTTTGTAACAGAATTAAGATTTCATGTAGATAGTCTTTGGATTAGTTTGTTGTTCTTGTAATTTGATGTTGGTGACTTGGGTGTGGGTGATACCCTAGCTGAACAGATAAGTTCTTAGCAATCTGATAAGACCTAATCTCCGCTTTAATGTTCTCTAGAGTTTTTCTCATCTCTTTCTTGGCCCTGGTTAGGATTTCATTTTCCCTTTCATGATTGTGCGAGTAACAGCACTTCCTATGACCTTCAGTGAAGATGTTGCAGTGGGTCACACTACTTGGTTGTGAGAATAGGAACTTTCTTTCTTTCTTTTTTAAATCTTTATTGTTGAAAGTATTACATATGTCCCCTTTTTCCCCCCATTGACCCCATCCAGCCTGCCCTAGGCCTTTAGTACCCTATGGTCTGTGTCCATGGGTTATATGCATATATGCATACAAGATCTTTGGTTGATTACCTCCCACCTTCCTCTGCCTTTCCTCTGAGATTCCACACTCTGTTCCATGCTTCCACGACTCTGGATCCACTCCATTCATCAGTTTATTTTGTTACTTAGATTTCACATATGAGTGAGATCATGTGATACTTGTCTTTCTCTGACTGACTTATTTCACTTAGCATGATACTCTCCAAGTCCCTCCATGCTGTCTCAAAGGGTAAGAGATTCTTCTTTTCTTACTGCTGCATAGTATTTCATGGTATAAATGTACCACAGCTTTTTTATCCACTCATCTACTGATGGGTACTTGGGCTGTTTCCAGATCTTAGCTATTGTAAATTATGCTGCTATGAACATAGGGGTGCATACATTCTTTCTGATTGGTGTTTCGGGTTTCTTAGGATATATTCAAGAGGTGGGATCACTGGGTCAAATGGCAGTTCCATATTTATTTTTTGAGGAAACTCCATACTGTTTTTCATAATGGTTGCTGTTAGGGTCACCAAAGGAGGAACACACGAGGCCAAAAGGGGTGAAGAATTATACATTTACTAGAGGTCTGGTGCATGAAATTTGTGCATGGGCGGTGTGGGCGGGGGAATCCCTCAGCCCGGCCTGCACCCTCTCCAATCTGGGACCCTTCGGGGGATGTTCGACTGCCAGATTAGGCCCGATCCCGCCCTCTCGCAATCCGGGACCACTGGCTCCTAACTGCTTGCCTGCCTGCCTGCCTGCTGCCCCTAACTGCTCCCCTGCCGACTTGATCTCTCCCTAACTGCTTCCTTGCCGGCTTAATTGCCCCTTAACTGCTCCCCCCTGCCGGCCTGATTGCTCCCTAACTGCTTCCCCCCCGCTGGCCTGATCACCCCTAACTGTCCTCCCCCACTGGCCTGATCGCCCCTAACTGCCCTCTGCTGCTGACCTGACTGCCCCTAACTGCTCTCCCCTGCTGGCCTGATCACCCCTAACTGTCTCTGCCTTGGCCCCCGCCACTGTGGCTTTGTCCGGAAAGATGTCCGGAAGATGTCTGGTCTAATTAGCATATTACCCTTTTATTAGAACAGATTAGGTCATCTGGATACCAGGTGGGCTGAGCCCCAGAGGTTTTTAAAAGACTCTAGGCTGGCTTTTTCTGGATGGAGAATTCCCTGTGCAGGTCTGGATTCTGGAAAACTCTGGAGGGGAGAGATAATGGTCTTAGCAAGTGGAATATGGTCTAAGCAAGTGAAATGTCCATTGTGAAGTGGCCTAAAGGTCAGTTCCCAGGGGAGGGGGTATCGATTCAATTATTTGATCAGACCTAACAGTTGCACCAGTCTGCATTCCCACCAGCAGTATACTAACATTCCCTTTTCTCCACATCCTCGCCAACACTTGTCATTGGTTGATTTGTTGATGGTAGCTATTCTGACAGGTGTGAGGTGATACCTTATTATTGTTTTAATTTGCATCTTTCTGATGATCAGTGACTTTGAGCATTTTTTCATATGTCTCTTGGCCATCTGTATGTCCTCTTTAGAGAAGTGTTTATTTAGGTCCTTTGCCCATTTTTAAATTGGATTGTTTGTCTTCCTTTTGTTAAGTTGTATAAGTTCCTTATATATTTTGGATATTAACCCTTTTCAGATGTATCATTGCCAAATATGTTATCCCATAAGTGGGCTCCCTTTTCGTTCTGTTGATGGTTTCTTTTGCTGTGCAGAAGCTTTTTATTTTGATGTAGTCCCATTTGTTTATTTTCTCCTTAGTTTCCTTTGCCTTAGGAGATGTATCCATAAACATATTGCTATGAGAGATGTCTGAGATTTTGCTGCCTATGGTTTCCTCTAGGATTTTTATGGTTTCACGACTTAAATTTAAGTCTTTTACCCATTTTGAGTTTGTTCTTGTGTATGGTGTAAGTTGGTGGTCTGTTTCATTTTTTTTGCATGTATCTGTTCAATTTTCCCACCACTGTTTATTGAAGAGACTATCTTGACCCTATTGTATGCTTTTGCCTCCTTTGTCAAATATTAATTGAGTGTAATGGCTTGTGTCGATTTCCTGAGTTCTCTGTTCTGTTCCATTGATCTATGTGCCTGTTCTTGTGCCAGTACCAGGCTGTTTTGTTTACGGTGGCTTTGTAGTATAGCTTGAAATCTGGTATTGTAATTCCTCCAACATTGTTTTTCTTTTTCAAGATTGCGGCAGCTATTCAGGGCCTTTTTTGATTTCATATACATTTTTGGAGTATTTGTTCTAGCTCTGTGAAATATGCCCTTGGTATTTTAATGGGGATTGCATTGAATCTAGATTGCCTTGGATAGTATGGACAGTTTAATGATGTTGATTCTACCAATCCATGAAATTATGTGGGTCCCCTTCTCAGTTCTGGTGCTCTCTGCTGGGGGTTGGCGGAGGGCTCAGCTTGGGGATTAGACCCCAGAGTTCTCAGTGGCAACTCCCCACAGCTGAAATATCTCTCTGGAACTTCAGTTGCTGTCTGTGGGTGCCCAGACAGCCCTTTTGTGCCTCTGCCCCTGCTACCAGTCTCTATTCGGTCTCCACTTTTGGTCCTTGGGTATCAGGGTTCTCTCCAGCGAGTCTCCCATTGATTATTCAGAAAGTTTTTCTGTATTTTAGTTGTAATTCAAGTTTGTTCCTGGGAGCCTGCCCGTGCAGCATGCACTTATTCCGCCGCCATTTTTAATCCTCTCCAGAGCTTCTTTTAATAGGTTTCTGTACAGATCCATTTGGCGTCAACTCCCAGTCTCTGATGATAGTGTCAACAGAAAAACATCCAAACTTGTAGAGAATTTTTATAAATTTATTTCAGCCAAGCAGAGGATACACCTGAAAGCAACATCTCAAGGGACTCAGAATAGGAACTTTCCATATTTTTCCCATGTTCCCAAACACACACATATAGTGTAGGCGCTCGGTAATGATGGGTATACTTAACAATAGAAACCCTAATGAAAGGGCTGAAAAGAGTTGGGAAGAATGAAAAACAGTGACGACAGGATTCAGGGGATAGGGCCTCACAGTAGACTATGTGGAGAGAAAGAACAACATAGGGGTTAAAAACATGAACTAACTCTTCCTGGCTAGGTTTGAGCCCTGGCTCTACCTTGTAATAGGTATAGATCTTGGGCAACTACCATTTTGGGGCTTCATCATTATATCAGGGGTAATAATATCTATCTCATAGAGTTGTGAGGATTAAATGAGGTGAGGCTTGTAATGTAGTTGACCCATAGTAATTGTCTAACAAATGTTCCAGTATGAAGGGTGACTAGTATGTCTTCAAATTGAGGAAATAAGGTATTGTTTATGGCTTAGTATATGATTTACATCATATGGCTTGATATTAGGTGGTAGCTCATTCAACAACACAGATAGCCAGTAACACATTTAACTCTAGTAGCTATTAGTTTTTGAGTAACTCTGTGTTTGGCTACAGGATAGAAAATGTTTTGATAGATTGTGTAGAGATATGCACAAAACAGCTTGTATTTCTAATGTCTACATGACTTTAAGTTGGTACACACAGTCTCTTTTCCACTTTAGGTATATCCTATGAAATATGTAATTCTGGAATATTTTAGGATGAAGAACTCTTGAAATCTTCCTTACTAGAGGTTTTGATCTTCATATTTTACAATTTGTTTTCATATTTACCTACAACTGGTATCTTTGACACTTAATTTTGGAATATATGATTGCTTTGTTTAAATTCTTGGGAAACATTGTGATGAGACTTTTCCCTTCAAATTTTATAGGTTATTTGGCAGTGTCTTTATTTCTACATGAAAGTCATGAACTGTTGCTTCTCCTTGTGAATACAGTTGTAAAGGTACTGTATTGTATGTTGGTTATTATGAAGTCAGAAATTATTTCTGCAGGCACCTGACATTTTTCCTCAGTCATATTGAATTAGATATTTTTGGAAGAAGGTAGGTTTACAGAATGGGCGTAGAAAAATCCTTTTATTTATTTATTTGTTTTAGAAAGATATTTTACATCAGTGTCTGTATCTGCAAAATGGGGATAATAATAGAACTTAACCAAGTTGTGAAGGTTGTACGAAACACTATGAAAGTAGTAATAGCTACTGCTGCTGTTATTGTTAGACTTATAACTCAGATCTCCAGACTCTTAGTTCTGGGTATTTCCATGTTGTTGTCTCTTTCTCTGGGATATGTTCTAAAGGGATGTAGATGTAAACTGAATAATTATTTTAAATTCTAAAAGTAACCCTATATAATAAAAGCCTAATATGCTAAGTGTCTACCCATTCATTCGACTGTTCAACCAGTCGCTGTGATGTGCACTGACCACCAGGGAGCAGAAGATCCAACTGGTAGGTTAGCTTGCTGCTGGGGTTTAGCCATTGGGACTGGGCGATTTGGACTGACATGCCCTGGAGCCCTCCTGGAGTCCCTCCCCTGCCCCGATCGTGCACCGGTGGAGTCCGTTGGCCTGGCCTGCACCCTCTCGCAATCCAGGACCCCTCAGGGGATGTCGGCGAGCTGGTTTCGGCCCGATCCCCGCAGGCCAGGCTGAGGGACCCCACTGGTGCATGAATCCATGCACCGGGCCTCTAGTAGAATATAATTGGGACTGGAATGTACCGATAATAAAAACACAATTTAATCCATACTCACAATATTTTTTCCTGTTAAATTTTTAAAAAATTATTTCTTTGAAAATATATTTTTATTGATTTCAGAGAGGGAGGGAGAGGGCGAGAGAGATAGAAACATCAATGATGAGAGAGAGTCATTGATAGGCTGCCTCCTGCATGCCATCTACTGGGGATCGAACCTGCAACCTGGGCATTTGCCCTTGACCCAAATTGAACCCAGGATCCTTCTATCCACTGAGCCAAACTGGCTAGGGCTCCTGTTAAATTTTTAATCAAAATTGGTAACGAAGTATAATTGAATTGTTGAGTATTTTCATGTTTACTTTGTGTCAGTCTTTTGATGTGTGGGTCTGTGTGTGTGTAGTACTTTCTGAATTTTAAGTCTTATACTCTATTAAGATTACTAGTAGCTTAAATTTTTCCAAACTTTTAAAAATAGTTTTTCATTTTCTGTTAGAATGATTAATAAAACTTGTGCATATCTAAGTATGTATGAATTCATGCCTTTTATTGTATAGTAGAGGCCTGGTGCACGAAATTGTGCACTGGGGGGGGGGGGGGTCCCTCAGCCTGGCCTGCACCCTCTCGTGGTCTGGGACCCCTCAGGGGATGTCCGCCTGCTGGCTTAAGCCTGGTCTCCCTGGGGATCGGGCCTAAGTCAGCAGTCAGACATCCCTCTTGCAGTCTGGTGCTCTCGCAGTCCGGGACCCCTTGCTCCTTACTGCCTACCTGCAGCAAAGGTGGGAGAGGCTCCTATTACTGCCGCTGCGCTTGCCAGCCATGAGCCCAGCTTCTGTCTGAGTGGTGCTCCCGCTCTGGGAGTGCACTGACCACCAGGGGGAAGCTCCTGCATTGAACGTCTGCCCCCTGGTGGTCAGTGCATGTCATAGCGATTGGTCATTCTGCCGTTCAGTCAATTTGCATATTAGGGTTTTATTATATAGAATATTTGAGAATTACTTCCTTTTGAACTTTTCATTGTTTAACAAGGACAATTCATAAAGTTGGTTTGCTATTAGTTTAGAAAAGTTTTAAAAGCTGTTCTAAAGGAAACTACTTGGGCCAGTGTCAGAACAGAAATACAGTTTCCTTTTGGATCAATTGCTTTTTGGCTGTGTTTATTTATTGACTGTTAAAGCAAATGAAACAGATATTCCTATAAAAGATGAGGTAAATGTACAACTTAATTATAAAGTTAGTAGAAAACTGTTAAGTGGGGCCATTGCAATGTTGCGCTCACTATACCTAGTTTCAAACTTTGCACTGAATGTTTTCTCTGCTTAATGATTGTGTCAGGACTTGCAGAGCACTAACCTGGTGGAAGTATGTATGGCACTCACTATCGTTAGCCAGATTTTCCCTCAAGAAATGATTCCAGCTGTTCTTCCATTAATAGAAGATAAACTTCAGCATTCTAAGTAAGTAAATTCTTTTGGATAGGTGTATATACTATATATATTTTAAAACAAAAATTTATACTAAAAATTCATTATAACTTACTTAGTGCTACCAAGGTAGAGGATATTCTTTGTCAGATAAAATACAAAAATCCCTGATAGCATCGTCCTTTATTTTTACGTGGATTTAGAAAAATACCAGGCAGCTTTCTGAAGTTAAACTAAGAGGCAGTGAGGAGCTTAGTGTCAGGAGTCCTTGGCTTTCCTCCCACTTCTACCGCTAGCCAGCCGTGGGCCTGGTTTTCCCTTGATTGTGTGGGGTTGCTTGAAGCTCCTTAATTCTCACAAAATTGTTTGAGGATAGATTCAAATAATGGAAAACATTTAGAAATAATTCAAATGCTATGAATGCAGAGAGCTTCGTGTATTGGGGATGCTTTTATATTAAAACTGCAGTATTCAAATACTATTTTATATTAGAATATATCCTAATAAACCTTAACTTTTAGTATCTTGCTAATCTTATCCTGTAAGGTTCCGTAACTCTTTCCTTAATGCTTGGCTTGTTTTTTCACCATACTTGAATTCTTTTGTCTTCACCATACTTGAATTCTTTTTTTAAAAATTTTGTTTTATTGCTTAAAGTATTACAAAGAGTATTACATATGTCTCCTTTTTTTTCCCCCCCTTGACATTTTCCCGGCCTCCCCTACCCCCCACATACTTGAATTCTTTTGTTTCTTAACTTTGTAACCTTTAAAGCTAGGAAAAAATTTGCAATTATTTTCTATTTTTCCTTTGTGATTATAGTATTTTAGTTATGTGTACATTCTTGATAAAGATTTATGTGTTACTCAACATTTCTGAATTTCATATGCCTCTTTAAGTCAGTGTTTTTAGTGTTCTAAGGTTATACATTGTTGACTTATAGTTTTGTGTGTGTTTTTTTAATCCTCACCCGAGGATATTTTTTCTATTGATTTTTAGAGAGAGTGGAAAGGAGAGGGAGAGACAGAGAGAAACACTGATGTGAGAGAGAAACATCGATTGGTTGCCTCCTGCACACCCATGACCAGGGCCGGAAGCCTGCAACTGAGGTATGTGCCCTTGACCAGAATCAAACCCTGGACCCTTCAGTCCATAGGCCAACACTCTATCCATTGAGCCAAACCGTCAAGGGCTGTTTGTTTTTTTAAAACATATTTTTATTGATTTCAGAGAGGGGGAGAGAGAGAGAGAGAGAGAGAGAGGAGAGAGAGAGAGAGAGAGAGAGAGAGAGAGAGAGAAACATCAATGATGAGAGAGAATCATTGGTCAGCTGCCTCCTGCACGCCTCCTGCTGGGGATTGAGCCCGCAGCCTGGGCATATGCCCTGACCAGAATCAAATCATGACCTCCTGGTTCATAGGTTGATGCTCAACCACTGAACCACACCAGCTGAGCATGGTTTGTATTTTTTTAAAAAAATATATTTTATTGATTTTTTTACAGAGAGGAAGGGAGAGGGATAGAGAGTTAGAAACATCGATGAGAGAGAAACATCGATCAGCTGCCTCCTGCACACCCCCTACTGGGGATGTGCCTGCAACCAAGGTACATGCCCTTGACCAGAATCAAACCTGGGACCCTTCAGTCTGCAGGCTGATGCTCTATCCACTGAGCCAAACCAATCAGGGCATGGTTTGTATTTTTAAACAAAAAGCTAAAATGATAGTTTCTCCTACTAAGAATGGTAGAATAACTTTATAGGTTTTTCAGACTTGTTATAATGTTTTTTTTAATGTCAAACCTGTTAGAACAAATGCTGGGTAATGACAGTTAATTACTGGAATTAATATGTTAGCTTTTCTTAGATAATTATAGGTTGATCTGATCATAGCAGAACATATTTTTATATAGTATTGTCATACCAACACTGTGGTAATCATACATTCTGATTCTTTATATGAAACTAGAGGCCTGGTGCATGAAATTCATACATGGGTAGGGTCCCTAGGCCTGGCCAGTGATCAGGGCCGATCGGGGCCTTCTGGCTGCTGGCTGGGGCCTTCCTTCTCTGGCTGCCGGCTGCCAGCTGGGGCCTTCCTTCGTTCTGCGCCGCCTCCTGGTGTTCAGCGCACCTCATAATGAGCAGTCGAACTCCCGGTCTCTGGTCGAACTCCTGAGGGGACACTTTGCATATTAGCCTTTTATATATATACTAGAGGCCCAGTGCACAAAAATTTGTGCACTCGGCGGGGGTCCCTCAGCCCAGCCTGTGCCCTCTTGCAGTCTGGGACCCCTCGGGAGATAACCACCTGCTGGCTTATCCACGGGAGGCCCAGATGGCGGCGGGGCGGGCGGCGGTTCGCGCTATCCCGCCCCGCCGCCCCGAGTCGCAGATGGCAGGCCCGGATGGCGGCGGGGCCCGTGGCGGCTTGCGCTGTCCCGCCCCGCTGTCCCGGGTCACACACGGGAGGCCCGGATGGCAGCTCGCGCTGTCCCGCCCCGCCTGCAGTATGCAAATTTAACGGTCATCTTTGTTGGGTTAATTTGCATACTCTTCTGATTGGCTGATGGGTGTAGTGAAGGTACGGTCAATTAGCATCTTTGTCTTTTATTAGTGTAGATAGATTCTTCTGGGAATTGATTTTTTTTTCTTTATTGCTTCCCATTTACCCTTTTAAGTTTAAGTTTTTCCTCCCTTCCCATCTACTCTAATTTCAAATCCTGGACTCCTGTCTTCTACTAAAGTTTAGACTTGAAACTCTGATTCTGCAGTTATGGCTATATCTATTCCATGTTATAGAGTGAAGCTAAAGAATATGGGACATGCCGAAACTGGTTTGGCTCAGTGGATGGAGCGTCGGCCTGCGGACTGAAAGGTCCCAGGTTCGATTCTGGTCAAGGGCATATACCTTGGTTGAGGGCACATCCCCAGTGGGAGATGTGCAGGAAGCAGCTGATCGATGTTTCTCTCTCATTGATGTTTCTAACTCTCTCTCTCTCTCCTTTCCTCTCTGTAAAAAGTCAATAAAATATATTAAAAAAAAAAAGAATATGGGACAGAGCTACAGGTAGGCTAGTGGATGTCACAAAGAAGATGTGAGACAGGGTTTGGACTCGACTTTGAATCCCTGCTGTATTTTGGCATGCTAGATTTAGAGCTCGAATCCAGGTCTCTTAAGGTCTTATGTTAGTACCATCACTTAGGGCCAGGCTTAGGCATTCCTGAGCATGTTCAGAGTTCGTTTTTTTCTGATCTCATTTACCTGTTCTCTCCCAGATTAATTAATATTGCTTAATACCCACTAGCAATACATTGGGATGTTGTTTACAGTCACCATAGTATTAATACTAATGACAAGTGTGTTGTTAATTTTTTCTACGTGAAAATAATTTTTCATCGTGGCAGAGTTTGGCTAGGAAGATATGAGTTGCTTGTTAATGGAATTTAGCAGAAGCTAGATGACCATTTGTTAGGAATCTTATGAAAGGAATTATTGAATAGAACACAGAGGATTGCTTTGAATAATCTCAATTTTGATATTCTCTGATTTTAAGTAATAGCAGTACATAAAAGTAAAAGCAAGTACTTTTCTTTTGTGCCATTTGCTGCTGCTGTGAGCAGTGCCAGCAAAGTCTGTGGCTATGAGTTATGTAGACATGGCATGAGAGAGAATAACAAGGAATATAGTACTCTCTTGGAAACTGCATTATGAACATAGGGTAGGAACTCTATTTTTACTTCTTGTGTTAGACATTATCTGTGACAAACGAAGTGCAAGACTTGTGTATGTTTTCCTTTTCATTGTAATGAGGTTTTTGAAATATGAACTGAGCAAGGAGAGGAGTAACATCATTTACTGGGAATCCCTTCCTCCCCTGCCCCCTTAAAATATTTGGATTATGCTTGCTCATAATATAAAAAAAAAGATAAAAAGCTAGAATGTTAAAGAGACTTAATATTAATAAAGACTTTAATATTACTAGCTGTAGTTACCTCTTACTGATTTAAACTTACTGTTGCTTCTTTTCCCAATTTCTAGAGATACGGCTTTTAAAAATGGAATAGGGAATTAAGGAATTTATTTATCTTTCTTGTTTGTTCTGGTTTTAAAAGTAATATGTGCTTGCTACCCCAAAATTCCATAATTAGATAAATATATAATATGGGCAGTTAAAGTCTCTTAACATCTAACCTCCTAGAGAGAACCACTTTTTATAGTTTGGTGGATTGGAATAAAGAAATTAATAATAGGCCTGGCTGGGTAGCTCAGTTGGTCAGAGTGTTGTCCCCATAAGCCAAGGTTGCAGGTTCGATCCCTAGTCAGGGCACATATAAGAATCAACCCATGAATGCAAAAAGAAGTGGGACAAACAAATCAATGTTTCTCTCTCTCTCTCTCTCTTTTTCTCTCTCTCTCTCTCTCTCTCTCTTTTTCTCTCTTTCTCTCTCTCTACCTCTACCTCCCTTCCTTTCTCTCTAAAGTCAATAAAAATAAATTTTAAGTGTGCCAAGCCACCTCAGCCAAGGGTTCGAAAGCTTGACTGAGTGCGGTGAAGGATGAAGAAATGACAGACAGAGAATAAGCTGGGTAGATGGATCTTCCTGTGCCTGGCTGAGGCCACAGAGAGAGATCCAGAGGCAAGCTGAGCCTTTATTTTATAGCCAGAGGTAAACAAGGTAGTGGTCACCATAGTTACAATGTTCTTGTGAGTTTCACCTGTTTTGGCAGCACTTGCTACATCTCCCTCAGCCCATTAGCTTCCCAGATAAGCTCTAGGGAGGGTCATAAGGTCAAGCCTAATTAGGCTAAGAGGACTGTGCCCTGTAAGCTGGGACTTGTTTGTGGCTTTGCCAACAGGTCAGTCCGAGGCTTAACCCTATAGCTGCGCCCTACATTTAAGAAAGGAAATTAATGAATGTGTATTCCTCTTTTTAGATTAAGGTGATAGCTAATATATTGAAATCATTTGGTCTGTAATCTTTCAAAATTAAATGCCTGAAAATTCAGATGGTTTGTTCAGATTTCATTTTTTATCTTTAGGGAGATTATACGAAGAAAAGCTGTTCTGGCATTATACAAATTCCATCTCATTGCTCCTAATCAAGTACAACATATCCATATTAAGTTTCAGAAAGCACTTTGTGACAGAGATGTTGGGGTCATGGCTGCTTCCTTGCACATATACCATAGGATGATTAAGGTAAGCTGAAAATTTCAGTAGTTGCCATTAGAAAAATATAATTATGGCATAATAAAAAAAACCCTCAGATTTTTCAGTCAAATGCTTTATTTCAATGTTTTATTATTGACTTTTATTTTTTTAAAAATATATTTTTATTGATTTCAGAGAGGAAGGGAGAGGGAGAGAGAGATAGAAACATCAATGATGACAGAGAATCATTGATCAGCTGCCTCCTGCACGCCCCCTACTGGGGATCAAGCCCGCAACCTCAGTATGTGCCCTTGACCAGAATCGAACCCAGGACCCTTCAGTCCATATGACGTGACGCTCTATCCACTGAGCCAAACCAG
>NW_005871071.1:6504079-6570655 GCF_000147115.1 Myotis lucifugus | reverse complement strand
ACATCCATGTGATCGGTTGCCTCCCATATGCACCCTGACCAGGGATTGAACCCATGACCTGGGTATGTGCCCTGACTGGGAGTTGAACCTAAGAGCAACCAGTGCTCCAACCATTGAGAAACACCTGCCTTGGCAGTCTTTTTTTTTTAATGCCTAAAATTTTTTCATGTTACTGAAGAAGCATAGAAAAATGATAGATAGGAAAGTGATGGAAATTTTCAGATTTGTGGTTTTTTAAGTAGTGATTGTGTTTTATACAACTTTATGTGATGCATAACAGCTTATAGAAATGAACAGAGCCTGTAGGGGTTTTGTAAGGTAGAGACTAGTGTTGATGCCATACATTGATACTATATCAGAAAAGCTAGGAGGGTTGAATGGTATGGTAAAAACATTTTCTAATTGGTGACATGGATTTCTACTAGTTCAGCCACAGTGAATTGCCTGAAACACTTTATATCTGAAAGTATATATTTGTGAGAGATTTCATGAGTACCTCATAATGAAATGGAATATGCTGTTGAATTCAATTTAAAATTATAGAATCGAAGGTATCTTTAATGCATTGTGTTCTAGAACAATATGATATAAATAGATATTTGATATTGAATCTTATTTTTCCTCTAACATTTACTAAACTTTGAAAGAGCTATTATTTCCTTTAAAAAAATGTGTCCTTGATATGTAATAAAATTATGATGACTAATCTAGTGTTCATTTTGAGGAATGTGTATTTAATTCCCCCAGGCCAAGAGATTAGTCAGATATATAATTAAGGTATAGTCACTCAGAACCCCAACATACTTAAGTACTGTAGGGCTGATTAGTTTTTAATAGACAGATTCACTGACTTTGGAGGGTTTAAATGTTTGAGTAGTCTTAGCTGTGCTCTATGCTCTTCCACCCAGAACACATTTAGCTCATTTACATGAGAAGACTTTTGCAAAGTTTAGAGATTGCAAACAGGTCTTAATTTTCCTCAAAAGTAGAGATATTATAGCCCTTTTTCAGTATGCCAGTTCTTTTTACCTTTTTATTTATTGCCAGTATTGACTATTAAAAGTTCTATATAAGATGTAATTATAAGAACTTTTGAAATGTGATTATACTGTGTGTGGGAACAAGTAGGGAGTGGTGGAAGCTTTTTGGGGGATGATTCAGCTTTGGATCAGTGGCCAGAGGAGTTTCATCATGGAAGAAATTAATCAGACTGGAACACTTTCATTAAATGTGAACATGGAACTTCTAAGACAACATGTATTAAGTTAGATTCTATATGGCATTTCAGCCAAGTCTATTTTATATGTATTAAGACATTATTAACAGACGGTTTCTTGTTTTTTATTTTTTGGATGCAGGAGAATTCATCTGTATATAAAGATTTGACTGGGAGTTTTGTAACAATTTTGAAGCAAGTAGTTGGAGGAAAGCTCCCAGTAGATTTCAATTACCACAGTGTCCCAGCACCATGGTTACAAATCCAGCTCTTGAGAATACTAAGACTTCTAGGAAAAGATGATCAAAGGTAAACTTAAGTAAATTTGATAGTCACCTGGAGGTTTCAAGATAAGCCCGATTCTCCTAATGCTTTGGGTTGGCTTAGTAGTGATAAATAAACCACTTTATAAGAAGTATATAATTCAGGTTGCTGGGATAATCCTGGCTCTCTGCTTATCTAAATCCTACTCATAGTGTCTTCTCTGAAGCTTTCTTAGTCATTCTACTTTAGAGGTTGGGAAACTTTTTTTGTCAAGGGCCAGATAGTAATAAATATTTAGGCTTTGTGAGCTATATGTTGCCTGTTGCAACCACTCAACTCTGCTCTTGTATAGCTCAAAAGCAGTCATAGACAGTACACAAATGAGCACAATTAATAAAAAAATCTTTTTATGGACATTAAAACTTGAATCTCATACATTTTATGTGTTGTGAAATGTTACTATTTTGACCCCTCCCCCCCATTTAAAAATGTAAAAACCATTTTTAGCCAGCAGCCATACAAAAATAGATGACCAGCTAAGTGAGCCTGCGGACTATAGCTTGCTGACCCTTGGCTCTAGTTGGATGCTTCACCTTAATTCATTTGTCTGAATACTCCTTTAACCAATAATTTATATTTTATGGGTATCTTACCTATTATATATATTTCAAACTTACAGAAAAGTTCCAAGAATAGTACAAGGAGCTTTCTTATGCCCTTTATCTAGATTTATTGTTTGCATTTTCTCTTTCTGTATGTGCATGTGTGCACACATTATTATTATTAAAGCCTTACCCATGGATATTTTTCTGTTGTTTTTTTTTTTTTTAGAGAGAGTGGAAGGGGGGGCGGAGAGAGAGAGAGAGAGAGAGAGAGAGAGAGAGAGAGAGAGAAACATCAATGTGAGAGAGACATCGATTGGTTGCCTCTCACATGCACCCTGACCCAGGCTTGGGATTGAGCCTGCAGCCGAGGTACGTGCCCTTGACCAGAATCAAACCCCAGGGCCAGTGCTCTAACTGCTGAGCCAATCCAGGTAGGGCACACATTCTTTTCATTTTTTTCTGAACTATTTGAGAGCAAGTCCAACTAGATTTTAGTTCCCTTGAGAGTAAGGACCATGTCTTGAGTCCCTGAAGAGTTTCAGTGTTTTGACTTTATGAGATTCGGTTCTCTTTTATGCAGTAGGATTCATTTACATTCTGATTCTTAGCCTATCTTTAGGAAGGGATTGTCCTCGAGGATGTCACTCCTAGTAATGCCTTGTTAGCATCCATTTGCCCTTTGCACTCCTGATAAGTGCTAACTGGGCTATATCACTCTTGGTGTATTGCTATTTTACTTTTTTCTGTGTTTATGAATCTCAACCCTGATTGAAACTAGGGAATCTCATGGAGCAGACACACATGAAAAATGTTTGTCCTAAATATGTATTATTTTATGTAACCCAACCTATCTTGTTGTGGAGCTCTAGTTGGAGTTCACTGGAATTCTCTTTTAAAACCACAAATTTCATAGTAATGCACCCAGGCCTTACTGGTCTAAAAAGATTTAATGCCATCATATGCTGTCAGGAAGGAACTTTGAGGCTTTTAGTGAATTTACTAAATGTAGTAACTCATCATCTTCCCTTTCTTTCATGGATGAATTTGGAGCATACATACAAAGATGACTAAGAGCGCTTACCTTCAAAGGGCTCAGTTGAATAGAAATTAGGCACAATTAAAGTGACTAAAGATGGGAACTCTTCCAATGTTGTGGAACATTAAAATGTTTTCTCCTTTGTTGTTCCAACTCTAATGAGATTTTATGTTAACATAAACCTTATATTTCTTAAGAAATGATTAACTCAATGTGGCAAAGAAAAAATGTTATAACAGATTCTAATGTATTTAATTGAAAGAAATAATTTAGTAATTATTTATTGATGGGTTTTTATATCTATTGTTTGAGTATTTTCTTGTGTTTTACAGCATTTTGCTTCTTAGGTTATTTATATTTAACTTGATCATTTCTGCAAATGTTTCTACATTTCATGTGGTTAAATATGATTTATGCCAGATATTGGCTTTTATAATTAAGAAACTAGATTGTAATCCAGGTGAAGAATTACTAAATTGGGGGGGGCGGGGGAGAGAATTTGTAACATCTACTATATGGTTATTTTTCTCTGGAAGAAATGCTTACACAGTAAAATGAAGGATTTTAGAAAATGGTTATGGATTCTCACTGGATATTTATACTTTGATCAAGATGGAATCAAAGTACACACACTTCAGATTGAATTTGATAGTTGTGTATTGGAGAAAAAGAAGAAATTTTTGATAAAGATACAAATGATTAAGTAATTTGTGTAGCCCCAGATTATTTTGATGTTTTTGCTTGTTTGCTTTACAGTGTACTTTCTCTGTAAGACTACTATGTGCATGCTAGGTTGAAGTAGTTTTTATTTCAGTTAGTAGTTTTTGAATTTGTAAAACTTACAAAAATACCAGCTGAGAAGCCATAGTTTTCACATTGGCATCTTGTAGAGGACTTTTCTAGGCAGGAGGATGAGGGCTAGGACTCTGTAAAGTACCGCATTTCCTACAGCATCTACCTCCACCCAGTTATCGCAACAGTAATCAGTGATCATAATGGCATAGGAATGGATAAATTTGTTAATTTTCTTTATATTTGACACAAATGAAAGCTAAAGTTTTCTTTCTGAAGAACTCAATGCTGCTCATAGACTAGTGTTTGAATATTTTAAAAAATTATGTGGTTTAAATACAGAAAATGTACTGTCTGGAATAATCTGGATCTGTGAGGTATTACTGTAGTAACTTGAAACAGGTAGAAATATTTTATTATAAAGAAAACTATACAAGTTAGTGTGTTCAACCAAACAAAAGCCTGACTTGTAAACTAGGTACAGGTTTAGGAAAGAGTTGATTGACATGTTTATCTTCATTGACTAGTCAACTTCGATAAAGCAGGAAGTTAAACTCATGAAAAAGAACAAATGGAATTTTTAAAAAGTGACATTCCCATAGCTTCAAAAAATGAATTTTTTTCACTTCTTTTCTGTAGATCCTCAGTTTTAAAGAGGGAGAAGTTTGAAAAACTATGTTTTATTGGGTTATAATACTATAATTTTACTGCAAATAAAATATCTTTTAAACAGGACAAGTGAATTAATGTATGATGTTCTTGATGAATCCTTACGAAGAGCCGAGTTAAATCACAATGTCACATATGGTAGGTAACATGTGAATGCTACTCTAACGACTAACAGTATTTTTCAGTATTATAGCTGAATCTGTGTTAGAATACTACAAATTCCAATAGAATTTTATGTCAATTTTTAAGGTGATTCTTTGGGTCATTATTTTTCTTTCTTTTTTTTAAAAAAAGTCTATTTTTATTGATTTCAGAGAGGCAGAGGGAGAGAGAGATAGAAACATCAATGATGAGAGAGAATCATTGATTGGCTGCTTCCTGCATGCCCCACCCTGAGGATTGAGCCCGCAACTCGGGCATGCACCCTGACTGGGAATCAAACTGTGACCTCCTGGTTCATAGGTCGATGCTCAACCACTGAGCAACACTAGCCGGGTGAGTTATTATTTTTCAATGGAAGCATTGAATAACTAGTGGAAATTATTTGAAATTATGACATTATTATTTTTAATATATCTTTATTGATTTCAGACAAGAAGGGAGAGGGAGAGAGAGAGAGATAGAAGCATGATGAGAGAGAGAATCATTGATTGGCTGCTCCCCGCACGCCCCCCACTGGGGATCGAGCCCACAACCCGGGCATGTGCCCTTGGTTGGAATTGAACCCGGGACCCTTCAGTCTGCAGGCTGACACCCTATCCACTGAGCCAAACTGGCTAGGGCTATGGCATTATTTTAAATGTTGACCTAAATTCATTTTTATATTTGTCTCTCTTTTAAGACTTTATTTTTTAAGAGAAATTATATTTTTATTGAAAATACGCATCAACTTAGTAGACCTGTTCCATATTTAATAGGAAAGTTCTTAAATACATCAATTAGTCAACTAGTTGTGAAATATTTTTTAAATTTCTGTATTTTGTCAGGCCTTGTGCAAGATACTTGGAATACAGCTGTGAATAAAACAGTGTTATCATTTAGCTCACTGACTAGAAAGGGCCAGGTGCTGTAAATGTTATAAAGGAGAGTTACAGGGTGCTGTGGGAGAACACAGCAGCTAGTCTTAGGTGAGGGGGAGAACAGGGAAAGTTTTTATGAAAAAGTGATATTTAAGAACACAACTGAAGTATGAGTAGGATATAGATAATATATATGTGTGTGTGTGTGTGTGTGTGTGTGTGTATATATATATATATATATATATATGGAATAATAACACCATTTTGTGAAGAGACAGTAGCTCTTTATATATATTTTATGTAATCTGAAAAGGTAATTGAGTGATAGGAGACAAGTTTGAGGGGAGAAGTGGGGAAAACTCAGAAAGGTAACCAAAAACACTTCCAATCGTAATAGCCAGAGGGAGGAACTATTAGTTCTCTATTGATCAATGTGAGAAAGCTGGGTGAAGAAATTGGGATATTTAAAAGATAGATATGAAAGTTTGAATTTGCATGCCATCCAGAAGGGTAGTAGAGAGGCATTGAGAGGTATTAACTCAAATGAGAAGTCATTTCTTAATCTGGTGAAGTACCATGAAGATGGGGATGAAGAGTGTTGCTGTTTCTTTCAGACAATGATAAACTGTTGATCTTTAAGAATAATGGTTGTAGAAGTGTAGGGTAGAGGGCAGAAATTGAAATAGTTTAATTGAAGTAAAAGATTGACAAAGATGCAGTAGGAATAAGGAGAAAGGTTTGTGTGCGTAAGACTCATGCAGGAAAAATAATGCAAATGGTAGTGAATTGGGATAGTAAATTTAAGAGGATAGAGTTAGGTTTTGCAGGTATAAATGGTGATTAAAGTCAGTAAGAGTGGTTTATTCATTTGTTCAACTCGTATTTATTAAATGCCTACAAACAAAACAAAACCTTGATTTGTAAACTAGGTACAGATTGAGGAAAGAATTAATTGACTTATATTTCTCCATGCTCAGTATGGGAGATTAAAGGAAGAATAAGGTAGACACAGCCCTTGCACTTATGAGTATATAGTATAATGAACAGTTGACATTATAGTGGTCGGCAAACTCATTAGTCAACAGAGCCAAATATCAACAGTACAACGATTGAAATTTCTTTTGAGAGCCAAATTTTTTAAACTTAACTATATAGGTAGGTACATTGTTATTGACTTAATTAGGGTACTCCTAAGGCTTAGGAAGAGCCACACTCAAGGGGCCAAAGAGCCGCATGTGGCTCTCGAGCCGCAGTTTGCCGACCACGGATCCAGGATCCTGCTATGTAATGAGAAGACTAAGGGCCCAGAGGTAAGGATGACCCTTACCGAGGCAGGTGGTTTGGCTAGGAGCTGTCAGAAGATCCAGAGAAGTGTCAGAGTCTTTCCAGGCAACTAAAGGAAGTTAAAAAGCTTTCCTGAGATATAATCAGTCATTGTCTAGGGTAAAAGTTTTAAAGGCTCTCCAGGAATTCTGTTTAAAATTAGTTAAGAATTTATTTTTCTTGAAGAAAGCCCATTTTTTTTATAATCGCATTTCAGCTTTAATGTTTTTATTTTTTTGAATAGGTAATATATGTACAAGGTTCAAAATTCAAAAAGTACAAAAGGGTATTCAGTGAACAGTAAGTGTCCCTTCAATCCTTATCACCCACCACCCAGTTCCCCTTTCTGGAGATAACCGCTATTACCTGTTCCTTTTTATTTGGAGAATACTGTATACCTGATGAGATATTTTTTAATGTTTTCCACTGGGACGCCCTTCTCTTTAAAAAAAAAAAAATTTATTGATTTTTTACAGAGAAGAAGGGAGAGGGATAGAGAGCTAGAAACATCGATGAGAGAGAAACATCAATCAGCTGCACACTCCCCACTGGGCATGTGTCCGCAACCAAGGCACGTACCCTCGACCAGAATCGAACCTGGGACCTTTTTGTCCTCAGACCGAAGCTCTATCCACTGAGCCAAACCGGCTAGGGCGGGACACCCTTCTCTTATTAAGATTGCTGGAACCAGCCAACACCAACAGTTTGCTTCTTTGTAGGTTGTCAGTCCAGCATATCACCTTCTACAGAAACCTTACGGTTTCGGTTGTTTTGTTTATTTCTATCATTATGCTTTTTATTCCATATTTATATTAATATAGTTTATAGCTAACATGGGTTTTATCAATAGTACTCTCTAGTAATTCTAATATAAATATTTGATTGCTTAAGAATGTGAATTTTAAATTATAAACTTCATAAGGGAAGGGACTGTGTCTGTCTTACTCTTCAGCATATCCCAGTATCTGGCACTAGATTGATCAATGAGTAATATGTTTTAACTGAATGTAAGGAAGAGGAAGTTATTTTACTTTTATTGGTTATCTGTTTGAGTTTCAGTCTTGATATTTTCTAAACCATATTTTTGTGAAAGTTCCATTATTATAAATAATGGAAGATATAACTTACTTATGAAAGCATAATACCAGTATAAGACAGAATGTAGAGGGAGGGTACAGGGAGTCAGTATTGCAAGAGTTCAGAGGTGATGGAGATCATGGGGCTTTATTAATGTAACTAGAGGCCTTTTGCACGTAATTCATGCAAGGGCCTTGGCCCCAGCCCCCCCCTGTCATGGCCGCGGCTGGGGGCCTCTTGCCACCTCTGCTGTGGCTCCCGCCTGCTGCAGCTTTGGAAGGAAGGATGTCTGGTCTAATTGGCATATTACGCTTTTATTATTATAGATAGGACCCTGAAAGGTAGGTAGGATTTAGGTAGCCAGAGGGATGTTGAAGGGAATTCTAGGAAGAAGGAACATGAGAAATGGTGCAGAACTGGAGATATTTAATACACTTTCAGAGAACACTGACTTATTAGTCTGAATGGACAGCTCATAGTGGGAGCAGGGGAAAGGCCATGTTGTGGAGGTCTCTTCATGGTAGCCAAATGAGTTTGGACTAGTAAATCTGGAGGTATGGAAGATTTTTGGGCAGGGTACTGATAAGATGAGAATGACATTTTTAGTAGACTGGTAAATTGGGAGAATTATATAAAATGGAGTACAAGATACAGAACCATCAGGAGTAGATATAAGTACCTTTCCCTGTTTTTCACCATAAGTATACCTACAAACCCTGGACATCATATGTAAAATAAACATAAGACTCTGAAAGGTGGAGAAATGAAGGTAGACAGGTTAGGACCTTGGTACACAAGGAATGACACCATGGTGAGTATTGGGTTTTCTTTTTGCCTCGCATACCCCAGACAGCAACCTGGAAATGCCAACAGGTGCAGACAGAACACCCCAAGAAGAAAAGGACAAGCTAGCGAGATAGAAACATTTAGAGAATAGCCCCTCTATCCTAACCAAGCACCACACAGGAAAACTGTGGGTCCACCAACTGCAGCAAAGGCTTAGAGGAGAGCTGAGATTTCCACCCTCACCAGGTGTAAGGAGTTGCCCCAATCCTCCCATTGGGCTGGTGGCAGGAAAGCCCAGGAGGGGAGTAGGAATTTCATTCCTGCCAGATGTTAATGGGGGCACCCCCGCTTCATTATCAGTGGAGATAATGTGGGAAGCCTGGATTTTGCTTTATCCAGGAGTAGGGAGGAGCAAGGTACCCCTCCCTCCCTTTGCTGGGCTGGTGTTAGAGGAAGCTAGTGAAGGCTACCCCCTCAATGTCAGTGGAGGCAACATAGGGAGCAGTAATGGAGTACCCCTTCCTCTCCCAGGCAGGGTTGTGTTAGCAGCTACTCGCACCTCCCACCCAGAATGAATCAGGATTCCCTCCTCTGAAAGTGTCATAGAGGCAGCGTGGAAAACCTGGGCTCCATTGGGTGGTACCCCATCTCCCTGCCAGAGTGGTGTCAGTAGACAGAGACATAACTTAATTAAAAAGAAAGTAACGTCATCTGAAGGATAAGGTACCAGTAGAACTTCTTCAAATGTTGTGCATATTCCAACCCAACATATCTATGATAAATTCACAATGTCATGGATGTTAGAAAACTATTAATTTTTAATTTGGTAATTTTCACTTGATGATATTTTGGTTAGGACCTGGGTTGCTCTGGAAGAGTAAATAAAGCTCCAAACTATGTTTTTTATGTTTAGAAATCTTCAGAAGCACATTTATCTTAACCATTGTGGAAAGAAGACCATTTTTATGAACTTACTAGTGGCCCAGTGCACGAAATTCATGCACCGCGGGTGGTGGTGTGTCCCTCAGCCCAGTGTGCACCCTTTCCAATCTTGGACGCTTCTGGGGATGTCCAACTGCCCTGTGGGATCGGGCCTAAACCGGCAGTCGGACATTCCTCTCACAATCCAGGACCGGTGGACCCCCGGCCCGGCGATGCCGCGGGCCTGTGCGTACCCCCGCTGGTGGCCGCTTCCACCGGGGGCCGCTCCCAGGCCAGGTGGCGCAGTGTGCCTGCTTGCAACCCCTGGCCGGGCGGCCTCTGGGCTGGGTGGTGCTGCAGGCCCATGCGCGTCCCCACCGGTGGCCCCTTCTGCCAGGGGCTACTCCCGGGCCATGCCTGACCGGTTGTGACTATTAAGCGCCTGACTGGTCGTGACTACTAAGGCATCTGGGCTAATTAGCATATTCCTCTACTACTATATAGGATATTCAGATTTTGTAGAGTTGGAGAATAAAAGGACTTAGTTCTAGGTGGGAAAATAATTTAAACACCTATTAAATTCATTTTCATCTCATTTACACCTAAGTTGACTAGTAAATGCAGTTTTTGAATTATTAATTTTACCTATACCAGCTTTCTAGAAATCTTATGAGCATCTATATATAAAAGTTTAGATTTCAGATGAGTAACAAGAAGTTTTTGTAGTAAAATAGAGTTCTGAATGGCAGGAATCCAATAAGGAAGAAATGCCAATTATGATAGAAAATGGAGCATCATCATTTAAAAAAAAATGTATTTTATTGATTTTTTACAGAGAAGAAGGGAGAGAGATAGAGAGTTAGAAACATCGATGAGAGAGAAACATCGGTCAGCTGCCTCCTGCACACCTCCTACTGGGGATGTGCCTGCAACCAAGGTACATGCCCTTGACCGGAATCGAACCTGGGACCTTTCAGTCCACAGGCCGATGCTCTATCCACTGAGCCAAACCAGTCAGGGCAGAGCATCATCATTTTTAATCTTGCTCAGGGCTGTCACATTATTAGTTCAGGGTTTGGTAAATATTTTAGGCTTCGTAAGTCACATACGTTTCTGTCACATATTTTCTTTTGTGTGTGTGTGGTTTTTTTTTTTACAACCTTTAAAAGTGTAATTAGAGCCAGGCTGGAATGGCTCAATGGTTGAATGTCGACCTATGAACCAGGAGGTCACAGTTTGATTCCCTATCAGGGCACATGCCTGGGTTGCAGGCTCGATCCCCAGTGTGGGGTTTGCGGGAGGCAACCGATCAGCGATGTTTCTCTCTCATCATTGATGTTTTTCTCTCTCTCCCCCTCTCCCTTCCTCTCTGAATTAAATAAAAATATTAAAAATAAAGTGTAATTATACACTTGAAAGTAATATAATGTTATATGTCAACTAGAGGCCCCATGCATGAAATTTATGCAAGAGTAGGCCTTCCTTCCCCCGGCTGCTGGCACCAGCTTCCCTCTGGCACCCGGGACCCGGGCTTCCCTTGCAGCCCTGGCTTCATCCGGAAGGTCATCTAGAAGGATGTCTGGGCTAATTAGCATATTATGCTTTTATTATTATAGATTATATCTCAATTAAAAAATGTAAAAAACATTCTTAGTTCACAGGCTTACAAAAATAGGCTGAGGGTAGCTGGTTAAGGCTCTGTAGTTCATAAAGTTGTAAAGTCCACTTTTTCATAGCACAGAGTAGACATTTTATAGTGAGACATCCGAATATACAAAGTATCTTTTTAAGTTAACTTACTTTGTAGGTTTTTCTTTAATTAAAGAAAAAAAAGTTTGGCATTTTTTTCCTCCTGTTTTTTTTTTTATCCTTACCTGAGAATATATTTATTGATTTTAGAGAGAGGGGGAGAGACAGAGATAGAGACAGGCATCAGTGTGAGAGAGAAACATTGATTGGTTGCTTCTCCTATGCAGCCCGATCTGGGACTGAACCCGCAACCTAGGTATGTGCCCTTACCCAGAATTGAACCCGCAACCTAGGTGTGTGCCCTTACCCAGAATTGAACCCGCAACCTAGGTGTGTGCCCTTACCCAGAATTGAACCCGCGATCTTTTTGGTGTTTGGGACGACACTCCAACCAGCCAAGCCACCTGGCCAGGGCAAGTCAGTTCCCCTTCTTCTTTTTTTTTTTTTTAAGTCAGTTTTCTTCTTAATTAGCACTTTATATTTCTGATTTCTTCTTCTATAGTAAGGGTTTATATAAAGTTTTTTACACAATATTTATGTGTGCCTCAATTGATAGGCAAGTATAAAAAATAGCTAGTTGAATATTCAGAATCTATCATGCATGCAAAGAAGTGTCCGATTGTTATGTTTTAAACTTTTGGAAATAGAGAAGGAGTGATTCTGTCAGGGACACTTGATATGCTTCAACTTGCATTAGAACTGTTTTTAAGGCTGCAGAATCTGTCTCACTTCTTATGCTATGATTGCAATAGGCCATGCAGGACTTAGTGGTGCCTACTTGATTCTTCTTTACCGTGGCAAAGCTCCAGCCCCACAACTAATGCTCTTTAAAAGAGTTTGAAAAAAATGTTAGTGTCACTTTGATCACCTGTCATAGTTACCAGATCTTTGACTATATAAGGAAATCATATTGAACACTATCAAAGTGTTCAATAGATTGTTTTATATTCTTTGTGGTTAATTTTTAAAGAAGTGATTTGAAGATTTTTGAGCGGTGACTCTACTTTGAAATAAATGCTAAAGTATCCCAAAATGATTATATTGAAATAAATCACATATAGAGTTTTTGTATAGAAGTGGTAGAAACTGCCTGAAAAGAAATTATTTTAAATAAGTAAATTATTTTAATAAATTATTTTAAAGCATTCAAATAGAAATATCTATTTGTATAGGAACAATGAAAACGTTACCTATGTGTCATTGGACTGTGAGCTCCTTGAGGGAAGGGTTTTTTCTGTTCTGTTCACTGCTGTATCCGTACTACTAGAACAACGTCTGGCGCATAGGGGTGTTCAGTAAATAGTTGTTGCATGAATGAATGCATTATTTTTATCTGTTACTATACATAATTCTCTTTAAATTGTACTCTGTTAACATAATCCTAAAAACTGTATAAGTCTGAAAACAGTAAAGTTTATATCTTTGAAAATTTTCCAAAAAGATTTTTGACTACAACTGGCCTTCTAATTAGTTTGCTTTGTTATGAGTTCCTCACAAATATTTTCTTTCATTATGCCGTAACATGATCCCTGACATTTTTATGTTTTCTTTCTCTAGCCATTCTGTTTGAATGTGTGCATACAGTCTATTCTATTTATCCCAAATCAGAATTACTTGAGAAGGCTGCCAAGTGCATTGGAAAATTTGTCCTGTCACCTAAAATAAATCTCAAATATTTAGGTAAGATGATTGGTTCTTTTCACAAAAATTACAAAGAGAGCTTTTGAAATTTGCTGGGTATTTGTTGCAAGTCACTTCATATAATGCGATTTTTGCTTTTAGGACTGAAGGCTCTTACCTATGTTATCCAACAGGATCCCACTCTGGCTCTTCAACACCAGATGACAATAATTGAATGCTTGGACCATCCTGATCCCATTATTAAAAGAGAGGTAAACTGATATTTTGAATTATGTATGTGAAAGTATTAGAATTTTAAAACTTTTTGTTACCATTATGGAGAGAAATTAAAGTGGTGGGCAGTGTGTGTGTGTATTTTAACTTTTGAGAGCATTTTATTCTTTCTGCTAAATTTAAGGAACTTTTCTAAAAACTTCTTGTGTTAGTTAGTATCCACAGGAATGGTTTTAAATTATGAGTTGGAGAAATTAGGTCCAATTACCTGTATAGATTCATTAATATCTTTTTGGTCCAAGATATTATATCAATAGGAGACCTGCATTTTATTCCCAATTTTTTATTAGTACAATTTTAAGATATATGATGATTAATAATCTTTCATTGTTCTCTATAATATTTGTAAAATGGGATAATGCATTCCCTATTACATATGTAGGAGTGTGTGAAACATTCCTAAAATGATGTTAACTTCTTGGAAGGAAAGGTGTATTATTTGCTTAATTTTCTTCAACTTTTTCCTTTTATAAAATTGCTTGGGTGTCTATATAAATATTTCTGTTAATTCTCATGTAGAGAATTTCTGATTTTAAAAGTACCAAAGATAAAAAGAGCCACTAAACATGTAAGTTACTTAAAAGCAATGAGTTAAAAATAGTTATTGAGAGAACATTGTATTGCATTAAGCAATTGTAATTTTAAAAAAAGATTATTAATTTTAAAAGGTACTGTGTTTGAAACAAAACTATTCTTATTATTTATGTATTTATCCTTACCTGAGGATATTTTTTTCATTGATCCTTAGAAAGCGAGTGGAAGGGAGGGAGGAGGAGAGAGAAAGAAAGAGAGAAACATCTATGTGAGAGAGACACATCAATTGGTTGCCTCCCACACACATCTGGTCCCAGACCAGGGATCAAGCCTGCAACTGAGGTACGTGCCCTTGACTGGAATTGAACCTGAGACCCTTCAGTCCGTGGGCCAATGCTCTAGCCACTGAACCAAACCAGCTAGGGCCATAATTCATTTTTTTAACAGTAATTTTATTTTTCTTAAGTTCTATTTATTTCTAATAGTTACCATTATTAAGTTCTGTGCATTTTTTGCACACCTATTAAATGGCCTGCTCAGGAGATCTACATAAAAGTGGAAGAATCAACCATGTTATAAACATATGTTACTGTATTTATTGGTGTTGTTATGCATAGTTTTATAATACTGTTTTTATTTCTCTTCCTTAAATAGACACTGGAACTTCTTTACAGAATTACTAATGCACAGAATATAACAGTGATTGTCCAGAAAATGCTTGAATATTTACATCAGAGCAAAGAAGAGTATATTATCGTCAATTTGGTTGGCAAAATAGCTGAGCTGGCTGAAAAATATCCTTTGTTTGAACCATAATCATACAATGCCTTTAGTTACACAGTGGTTTAAAATGATTGCTATGGACATGTTCACTTGCAAGTTGAGTTCAGAGACCCAGCAATAATTTCCATTCCTGATATTTAAGCCTCTCTGGTCAAAAATAGGGATTTGTGTAGACTTCTTAGGGGATGGCTTTTTTTCTGGCTCTTTTCATTCAGTTGGTCAGTATTATGAGCAAGAAGATACAGGAACCTCTGCCTGATTTCTCTATCAGTCCCTTCTTGTCTTTGACTTTACTTCCTGCTCAGCTTCTTTTCTGAGTAAAAGTTCTTGTTGTTGTTGTTTTTAGGGGTGTGTGGGTTGGGTGGAGGGATCAGGATGCTAACATTTATCCAACTGCAGGGGTTGGCAAAAGTAGGTTTACATTGTATGGAAAATAATACAATAATTAATGAATAATAATACTCTTTTGCATACTTACAACTGTAAATCTACTTTTGCTCACCCCTGTATTGTTTATATTAGAAATTGTCATAATAAAGTAGTTGGGAACTCCATTCACATGTTACTTTTCTTCACATTAGTTTTTTAAAAGTCAGAGGAACTTCTACTGGTCAAGACTTAATGCTTAAGACAACATAAATTGCCCTGACTGGTTGGCTCAGTGGATAGAGTGTCGGTCTGCGGACTGAAGGGTCCCAGGTTCGATTCCAGTCAAGGGCATGTACCTTGGTTGCAGGCACATCTCCAGTAGGGGGTGTGCAGGAAGCAGCTGATGAATGTTTCTCTCTCATTGATGTTTCTAACTCTCTATCCCTCTCCCTTCCTCTCTGTAAAAAATCAATAAAATATATTTTTTTAAAAAAAAGACAACATAAATTTATTATCTCATAGTTTCTGTGGGTCAGGAGTATAGGCATGGCTTAGCTGGATTCTCTGCTTAGGGCCTCTTAGGATTGCATTCTCTTTAAGATGTCTGTTGTTCAAGCTAAGGAAGAATGAATGAATAATGTTAATTAAATTATCTTGGAAATTGCTTAAATCCTAGCCAGTGCTCTAGGTTTGGCCAGCAAAATGATAAAATATTAGAACTGAAGAGAAGCAGATTAGATAGGAGGTTAAACAACTTGTTCAAGTAGATACATCACAACATTCAGTCTCTTTGGAGTATATATTATTTTCCATTATGTATTGTCCATAATTCGCTGTAACATTTCTTTCAATTACTTTACATTTATTTATTGGATGCCTGTTATGTACAAGGCAGAGTGCTAGATAAAGCAACATGAACTGGTTTTTAAAGTTTATTAAATAAGATTTATTGAGCACCTATTTTACATAAAACTGGAATATAGAACAATTTATTGGCAGAGATTAAAGGTAAAAATGCCAAACTAGGATGAATTGGTTATTTTTAAAAGGTTGATGCAGAAATATAGTTTTAATAACTGGCATTTGAAGTGTACTTGTTCTTAACACTGTGGACACATATGCTCCTGATAATGCATGGTTTATTCAGACAATGAATGCTGTGTTTTCAGTAGGAGGAGATGTGATGAATCCTGATATTTCCAATAACTTCCTGAGACTGCTAGCAGAAGGTTAGTAAACAGTTGGATTCTGTAAAGACTTTTAAATTAAAGGTTTTAACTACAGAGTCCTTAGAGAGTTTAATGAAAATTAAAATGATGTATCAATTTCTTTGTAGGTTTTGATGATGAAACAGAAGATCAACAATTAAGACTTTATGCAGTTCAGTCTTATCTCACTTTACTAGATGTGGAAAATGTGTTCTATCCACAGAGATTTCTTCAAGTTATGAGTTGGGTGAGCAAAGTACATTCAATCATAAATGTTTATAAAATTATATTTTTATAAAAGCAAATGCTAACAATATATTTCCTTCAGAAATCATTCAGTTTTACTCAGCTAACACCTTCAGCTGTCAATTCCCCCTCTCTCCCCAGTGGCCAGCTACCTTCTGTTACTTAACTACTTACTTATCTGCTCATTCTCCCCGCTATCTCACATGTCTAGTCTTTTAAATATGGGTATTTGTTTAGATTTCTCTGTCTCCAACACATTTGTTGTGTTTCCTTTGTGAATCTCTATTTGAATGTGTGAATACTTATGTAATGATGACATATTAGTTAACAATGGCTGTAAAATAATGTTACCACAGACTTAATGCTTAAAACAACATAAATCTATTATCGCATAGTTTCTGTGGGTTAGGAGTATAGGCATGGCTTAGCTGGATTCTCTGCTTAGGGCCTCTTAGGGTTACAGTCAAGGTATTGGCTGGGGCTGCTGTCTCATCTGACATTTGATTGGTAAAGAGTCCACTTCCAAGCTCAGAAATCAGTTTCTTCGGCTGTAAAACTGAGGGTTTGAGGTTTATACTGTCAATTGTAGGCTCCTAGAATGACCTTTAGTTTCCTGCCATGTGAGCTTCCCAACATGACTGTTTGCTTCATGAAAGCCAGCAAAGGAAATCATCTCTTTGTAAGATGAAAGTCACAATTTTATGTAATTTAATCATATACAATCACATATATTCCGTCATCTTTGTGTATTCCTTCTATGCATATGGGTAAGTGTTTATAGGGGAGATTTGGAGAAGTGCAACTTTTGGGTCATAGGATATGCACATTTTAATATTTTATAGTTTTGCCAAAACAGCATGTTAACTTAAATTTTATCTAGACTTTTATTTAAGAATTTTAATTTTCTTATCTATGGGAAAGTTGAAAGACTAGTAATAACAAGTACCACTATACTTTTTTTCTAGATTCCCAGTTATTATTATTTTATTTTTAAAAATTATTGATTTCAGAGAGAAGAAGAGAGAGGGGGATAGAAACATCAGCAATGAGAGAGAATCATTGATCAGCTGCCTCCTGCACGATCCCTACTGGGGATTGAACCTGAAATCCAGGCATTTGCCCTGACAGGCAATTGAATTATGACCTCCTGGTTCATGGGTTGATGCTCATCCACTGAGCCACACTGGCCGGGCATCCCAGTTATTATTTTTAATCATCTTTGCTTTATTCTGTCAACACCTATATCTATATCTAGGTCTACCTCTATACAGTTTGTTTTACTGGACCTTTTAAAATTGAGTTGTAGACATCATAACACTTGACCCATAAAAAATTGAACATGAATCTTCTAAGAATGGCATTATTCTAGATAATGATAAAACCATTATTATACCTAAGAAATATTAATTTATTAATATCACCTAAGATACAGTTTATATTCAGATTTGTTCAGTTGTCAAAAAAAAAAGTCTCCTTAAGGCTGTTTTTCTGCTCTTCACAATCCTAGATCCAGTAAGGGTTTGCAAATTCTATTTATTTATATCCTATTAGCCTTTTATGAATTTTATAATGAGCCTCAGTTTCTTTTTGTTTTCATGACATTGATTTTTTTGGATGAATACTATTGAGTTGTAGAATGTCCAACATTTCTGAATTTCTCTGATTATTTCTGGTTCTGTTAAACATTTTTAGCAAGACTTCTACATTGGCAATCATATGTACTTTCTACTGCATCATTATCAGGATGCATATAATTTCAATTCCTTCAATTATCGGTGATTGTAAGTTTGTTTGGTGAAGACATTGACCTTTAGATCTCTCCATTGTCAAGGAGTGCTTTCTCTTTAGTAATTTATAACTAATCTGTGAGGTGATTCTGTGAGGCTCTGTGAACATCTTTTCCTCAGCTCTCTTTCACCAGTGCTTTTAGCATTGATAATCCTTATGCTAAATTGGTTATTATATTTGGTGGCCATTTGTTTTTTTCCTCCATGAACATGACATGTCATTTTATTTATTTATTTATTTATTTATTTATTTACATTCCATATATTTAGAGTGTTTTTATTTCTACAGTATATAAATCCTGTACATGTTTTGTTAGATTTATACTTAAGTAATTCATTTTCTTTAGAGAAGTAGTAAATGTATTTTTAATTTTGGTTTCTATATGTTTGTTGCCTGGCAATCTTGAATTGTTTTTGTAGATTTCTTGAAACGTTAAAAATTTTTTCATTTCTGTTCATGAGGGATATTGGTCTGTAGTTTTCATATTTCTTCTCTGTTTGGTTTTGGTATCAAGGTAATGCTGGCTTCATAAAATGAGTTGAGGGTGTTCTTTTCTATTTTCTGGAAAGATTGTGTAGAAGAGAGTTGTTTAGTTTTTAAGTGTTTGGAAAGTTTCCTGTTATCTTTCCTGTTACTGATTTCTAGTTTGATTCTATTGTCAGAGAAAATACTGTGTGATTGCAGTTCCTTTTAAATTTGTTGAGGTTTGTTTTACGGCCTGTGATATTGTCTGGGTGGTGCTATGTTCTCTGGGTGCCTGAAAAGAATGGGCATTCGCTGCTGTTGGGTGGTGTGTTCCATAAATGATGACTAAATTCTTTTGGAGATGGTGTTGCGACAAGGGTGATAAGATTAAACAAGTGGCTTCTGCTGACGCTGTGAAGGGGTGGCCTTGTAATTGCTGAGCAATGGGGAAAGTGCGACTCTCCACAGGCTTCCCCTGACTGCACCCCAGCCGAGAGCGGAAGGGCACCTCTTTATACCTGGGCGGAGGTGATGTAGGCTTCCTGTGGGGCCTTCACGGACACTGCCATAGAGTGGGCCTCTGCAGCTTGGTGGGATGCAAGACCTGACCCCCCACTCGGCCTTCTCGGTCACCATCCTTGTGGGGGAGTTGTGCCTCTTACAGCCTGGCAGGGGTTGAAGTCTTGGCCCTTCTCTCTGCCTCTGCTGGTATGGGTAGGGCTGCAGTTTTTTTCTGTGTGGTGCTTAGCTGGAGTCCAAGCTTTTAGTCTTCCTGGCTATTTGGCTAGAGGGCAGGCTTTTCCTGGGACTTTTTTGTTTGAGCCCATTGGTGTTTCCAGGTTGTTAGTTCTCCAGTATCCAGTCTGGGGTGTATGAGGCAACAGATAACTCACTGTATTGTTCCTTAGATCCCAAGGTCCTTAGCGTTTTGCCTTTTCTTCACCTTTCAGAGTCTTTTTACATGTGTTTTATTTATAACATCAAGGATTTTTAGGTGTATTTCATGGGAAGAATATGGGAAAAATGCTTCTACTCCATCTTCCTAGAAATATAAATTCACCAATTTTTGAACTGGGATTTAGGCTACCTGCTCTTCTAGAGAGGTAACTACGTTTATTAAAGCACTCAAAAAATTATCTTACTATTTAAGGATTGAACTTAATGAGTCGTATTTCTTTTTAAAAAATATTTTTGATTTCAGAGAGTAAGAGAGAGGTAGAAACATCAATGATGAGAGAGAACCATTGATTGGCTTCCTCCTACACTCCCCCTACTGGGGATCGAGTCTGCAACCCAGGCATGTGCCCTTGACCGGAATGGCACCCAGGACCTTTCAGTCCACAGGCTGACGCTCTATCCACTGAGCCAAACCGGCTAGGACAATGAGTCGTATTTCTTTTTCCTCCTCTTCTTGTTACTAAGCGATATATCTTCCCTTGACTGTCACCTCACCTCCCTTTTTTTTCTTGCTAGTGCCAATATTACACCAAAGACATGAAAATACTTAATAAATACTATTTAGGAAAGGTCTCACACTCCATGAGTTATCAGTTTATTAGTGATTTTTAGATGAGTAGGATTATATATCTCCTGGATAAGTTAGATGTAAGAAAAATGATATGTAACATAGATCAGTGTTCTTCAAAGTTTTGTGGGTCATCTTCATCAGAATCAGCTGATGCTTGTTCAAAATGTGCAGTGCAGATTATCACCTCAGACATGCTATAGTTTCTGTAGGTTGGAATTTTTCTCACATTAGTCTGAGAGAATTTGAGAGCTTTGGTTCAGTAGTGATCCTAATCAGGATTGAAGAGTGTCTCTTCTGGAGAACTGCAGTGAAGGGATTTGTACTCTTTGACAATCTCTTTTAATATATCTGTGGTCAGAACCTAGAAATCTATATTTTAATGAAACACTTCAGGTGACTCTTATGCATGCTAGCATGTGAGAACCGCTCATTTAAATACTTTATTGGAAAGTAATAACAGAATGTGAAAATGCTGGTAAAAACCAACAGCCAAACCTGGAAGTTCAGAAGAAGGCTAACTGGTAAAGGTGTCTGTTTTGTATATTGTTAATGATCAAGATGTAGAAAACATTTTTGTATTAAGTTCTAATTCTTGGTATAATTTTGAACTAATATGTACAATTTGATCTTTATCTAATATATTTTTTTACCACGAGAATATGTTTAATCTAGATTAGATTCACTTCAGCAGTAGGCACTTTGTTTAGATTGCCAAGTATAGTTTGCTGTATAACTTGATATTTGTATATAAACATCTCCTTGTTTTACTCATAGGTATTAGGGGAGTATTCCTACCTCTTAGATAAGGAAACGCCAGAAGAAGTTATAACCAAGCTCTACAAGTTACTTATGAATGACTCCATTTCTTCAGAAACAAAAGCCTGGCTAATTGCTGCCGTGACCAAGTTGACACCTCAGGCACACTCTTCTAACATTGTTGAGAGATTAATCCAGGAATTTACGGTATCTTTGGATACTTGTCTGAGACAGCATGCATTTGAACTAAAGCATTTGCATGAGAATGCAGAACTTATGAAGAGTTTGCTTCCAGTTAATAAAAGTTGTGAAGACATGGTGGTAAGACATCTGTGTTCTACCTTTTTAAAAATTGCATAATCTTTAAACAATAATTTTTGCATTTGTGATATGTCAGAAATGTATCAAAATATAGTTTCTGTAGGTTGGAATTTTTCTCTCATTAGTAGAAGAGAATTTGAGAGCTTCTGTGCAGTAGTGATCCTAAGTCAGGAATTGAAGAGTGTCTCTTCTGGAGAACTGCAATGAAGGATTTGTGCTCTGACAATCTCTTTGAATATATAATAATTCAAGAATTTTTATCTCCTTTGAACTCTAATATGTCGTTTTATTATTCCGCTCTTTTCTTTGAGAATGTAAAAGATAGTTCTCCATTTAATTTGTCCATCTACTGTCTAAATTCTTTACCACTTTGGAATCTGACCACCAACCTTTCTTTCTCCCACCTCCTTTTAGCTACACCCCTTTTAACCCAATGCACTCAGTCTGTCCCTCAGATTGGTGTAAATCAGAAAACTTCCAAAAGGAAACCAGATTTGCTCAAATTTTTATATGTTAGATGTCATATAGTTGATAAAGAGGAGAGGATGGGTGGTATTCCCACTAATTCTGAATCAGATTTTCATGACTTGTATTAATTTTGAAGCTTTGTTTCTTCGTTCTCTCAATAGGTCCTCAAAGGCAGAGCCCTTGCTTTAACATTTGGTAGACATTTCAGAGACATTCATTGAGATGATCAATAAATATGCTGCATATAAAATTAAACTAGGAAATAACCACACTTCCTCTTTTCTCCAAGAATCTTAGTGAAACTAAACCTTTCCACATTCAGAGTGTGACAAGCCACTTAAATGTTTGAGAATTACTTGCTGTTCTAAATTATCTGAGTTGTTTGCATACGTTTGGCTAAATCAGGAGAAGCTATTTTGGTTTCTGAGGTTATCACTACTATCCTCTTGTGTATATCTCATTTTTCTTTCTCTTCTTACTTTTTCTCTTCTCTTTTTTCCCTTACTCATTCTCCATCTCTTGTTTTGTTTTGTTTTTTCCCCATTTAATCATTCTCTAGTACTTTTCTATTCCTGTTGAAATTAGTTAAGTAATTTTCCATAGATTTTTGAAAAAGCATTTTCAGGTAAAAGGAATTGGATAGTTAAATCAAAGGCACTGTGGGAGGCTGAATAATAGCTCCCCAAGAGGTTCACATCTCAATCTCTGGAACCTGTGTGTATGTACCTTACATGGTAAAAGGGACTTTGTAGATGTGATTAAGATAAGAATTTTGTGATGGGGGCATTATCCTGGATTGTCCAAGTAGGCATGAGATAATCACAAGGACCCCTAGAAAAGTGAGGCAAGAGTTCAGTGTAGAGAAGGCAGAGTAGCTATAGAAACAGATCAGAGGGATGTGGCCACAGCCAAGGAATGCTGGCAGCCCTCTAGAAGCTGGAAGAGATAAGGAACTTATTCTCCCCTGGAGCCTCCAGAAGGAGCGAGTGTTGTCAGCACCTTGTTTTTATCCCTCAACAGCTGGAAACTAATACAGATTATAGCTTTAGTATATGATGTGTCTTCTCCTCTGGTAGGTTACAAGTCTCATGAGGGCAGGAACTGTGTCTTCTTTTGTCTCTATCATAGGAGCTAACATGATGCCCTAATATATTGGGTGCTCAAAATGTATTCCTCGATGCAGTGAAACTCAGTAATAATTGCAAATGACTTAGCTGAGTGATTGGATTATAGATGTTTCAGAAAGCTACAGAGTTAGGTAGTACTTTTGGAATTGAATCTATGCTTTTTACCTAAAAAATGTTTTTAGGATATATGGGCTGAAAGTACCTATGTGAACATACAGTCTACTGTTTTAGGGCAGATTTTTTAATTCCTGATTTTTGCTTCAATTGAATATAGGTAGATGCTTCCTTATCTTTTCTGGATAGTCATGTGGCTGAAGAACTCAGTCAGGGGGCAGCACCTTACAAACCTCACCACCAACGGCAGGAGGAAAAGCTTTCCCAGGAAAAAGGTAATTTTTATGAGTTTATAGGCTAGGTTATAGGGATATCTTTTTTTTTCTTAATGGAAAAAATATCCATGGGTAAGGATTGATTTTTAGAGAGAGTGGAAAGAAGGGGAAGAGAGAGAGAAATATCAATGTGAGAGAGACACATCCATGGGTTGCCTCTTGCATGTGCCAGTACTGGGGCTGAGGAACGAACCTGCAACCAGGTAATGCCCTTGACAAGGAGTTGAACCTGTCACTCTACCATTGAGCCACACCGGCCAGGGTGGGGCATCTTTTTTTATGCGTGTAAGTAAATAATTGAGGGTATTTACTTTTATTTTTCCTCTTTAAATCTGTTTTGACTTGTTTACCCTGACTAGGTCGTTGGAAACCCAGGAAAAAACAGCCTAGAGGTATTCCTAAAGTCGTAGGCTCCCTATACAGCAGTGCCTAAGATATGACAGCCATCCAGGAATTTCAAAAGACCTGCTTGGCAGGTGGAATTATCATGTTGGTCACTGTGATAGAGGGCTCACAGATAGTAGTGTGAGCATACCTGTGAAACAGTTTCAGGAAAAAACTGGTTCTATGGACTAGTGAGTTTCATTTTCATTCTGTGCAGTCTTGTATATCTTAAGTGTGTTAGAACACTTCCTCCAACAAAATATGTGATCAATGACGTTAGGAACAGCGAAGACAGGAAAGAATTTAAGAAATGTAGCTGTCAGGGAAAGATTTCTGTCATGATTTTAGTAAGGAGGAAATTATTTAATGGCTTAAATAATTTAATGGTTTTGTTGAGTACTTAATATTTTCTAGGCTCTGTGCTAGGCATATGAGTACAACTAAATGGTTGATCCTAAAACGAGACCAAAAAGCACAAACACTAATAATAGGCATGATGTTATCTTTTTGTAGAAGTATTTGTTCTTTTAAAGTTTGTGACATATTGTTTAGCACAGTGATACCCTGTATTGATAGAATATGTGTGTGTGTGTTGGGGGGGGGGGTAAATAAATTTTGAGTTATAATTGCCCCACCTGTGACTGTAGTGCATATAGAAGCCTTATGACATCCAGGGCAAGGAGTGAAAATCTGGAGTTCCAGAGTGGGAGATGTGGTCCATTTGTCATATTCCTTATTTTCAGTGTGCCTGGGCCATCAGCCTGCTATTACTACAGTTGAGGGGTTGGGTAGGGAAGGGGAGATAGGATGAAGAACCTAGTTCCCGTCGCCGAGCCGGTTTGGCTCAGTGGATAGAGCGTCGGCCTGCGGACTCAGGGGTCCCAGGTTCGATTCCGGTCAAGGGCATGTACCTTGGTTGCGGGCACATCCCCAGTAGGGGGTGTGCAGGAGGCAGCTGATCGATCTCTCTCATCGATGTTTCTAACTCTCTGTCCCTCTTCCTTCTTCTCTGTAAAAAATCAATAAAATATATTAAAAAAAAAAAAAAAGAACCTAGTTCCTAGCACTGCCTGTCTCTAATTCTTAAAATAAGGTAAGTGGCTGATATAAATATAATAGATAGTCCTGGAATTCCCCAAATGAATGAATTCCTTTGCCAAGTACTTTTTTCCCCATAGAACATCATTATAAATGGGGTTAAGCTCTCAAATTAGGCTCTTCCCTTTTCTTCCAAAATCTATTTTTCGAAAGTTTTCTAAAGTAAAATCCAAATTTCATGAGCTTAGGCTATCTGTTACATCATGGGGAGAGAAATCAGTTATAAGACAGGACATAGCCCTATCCCTATACCTTCTATATCTAAATATCTGAAAGCTTGGCTCTATGTACACCAAGGTCTATGGGTGATCGGTGAAGTCAGCTTGATTCTGATTATCAAATCAGCATTTGGAAACTGCTGACCTAGTCTGAACTCTTCACTTTATAAAGAAATGAAGGTCTAGTTCATATACCTAGTTAACACCTGACCAACATCAAGAACTCAGTTTTCCTGATTATCAATTTGCCCATTACTTTTTTCTACTGCACGTTGCTTCCTCTTCTATATCATTCATTTAGCTAACAAACAAACATTTACTTGGTACTCTTTGGGTCACGTACTCTTCGTCAGTAAGGGAGATTTCACATTGAGGGCTATGTTTCTTTGGAAGAGGCAATGTAATATAGTAGTTGAGAGTGAAACTCTGGAACCAGGATATATGATTTCTTTTTTCTTTCTTTCTTATCTGCCTGTGTCATTTCCTTTCTTTGTAATCTTGGGTAAGTTCGTGGCAGCCTCTTTGCCACAGCTTCTTCATTTGTAAAATGAGGATATCCACATTAATATATTCGTAGGTACTTTTTATGATTTAAGAAGAAAAAAGATAAATAAGGCAGTTAGGAAAACAAATATACATAGTGGGACCTTATACAAAGCAGAAGGTTATTGCTCTTTCCCATTAAAGAAATATCATAAGTATCCAGCCTAGGATTGATGTTGGCTTCATGAATATAGGAGAGGAAGGGAGGGAAGAAAGATGTCAAAGGAGTCTGGAAATGCCATCTCTTTTCTGGGTGGCCATGTACCTAGCTAAGAATCAAGGGTTCTGTTACTTAGAAAGAAGAGAATGTATATTGGCATCTGCTCTACCACAATAACAACATGAATTTTCAAGGCTCTGGTTGAGTTCATTTGGGTATAAGGCTCAATGGAATCCGAACCTGAGTAAACCTGTTCCTCATTGGGAAGGGAGATTTCACAATGAGGGCTATGTCAGTCTGTTTAGTACAGGAATGTGCCATTTTGTTAAGCAAAATGCAGTCATCTCTTCGTTCATAGCTGCTTAAACATTTTTGCTTGAGAGCAGCAACTTTTTAGTAGATCTGGTTTATTAGCTGTCTTTCCTAATTGAATTTTTTTTTTAGGTTCTAAGGGAGGTAAAATGATAAAAATGAAGTACTGTCTTTGATCAGCTAATAGTATGAAGACTGTAGTAGTATTAAATAAATCATAGCTGCTTTGTTATTATTATTATTATAAATATTTGGTTAGATCATCTCCAAGTTCCCTTCCAGTTTAAAAATTATCACTGGATTCTAGTCTTCAGTTATTTTATTTTAGTAATGATGGTAACTTTGATAATTTTTGCCTTTTAAAAATAATTTTGGCTTTGTTTTAAATATGAACCATTCTTATTGTTTTAAATTTCTAGTTCTCAATTTTGAACCATATGGACTCTCCTTTTCTTCATCTGGCTTTACTGGACGACAGTCTCCTGCTGGCATTTCTCTGGGTTCAGATATATCTGGAAACAGTGCAGAAATAGGGCTGAAAGAGTAAGTTCCTTTCTTATTAAAATTGAGAACATGGGAATATTTAAATGTCTTTAAATGTAGAGGGGGTCCTGAAAGATAAATTCTGCTTGGGCTGTTGTTTCTATTTCTTGCTCTCAAAAAAGTATTGATACGATACAGTATGTCTTTACACTTTAAGAGAGTTTGCGCCCTAGCTGGTTTGGCTCAGTGGATGTAGCATCAGCCAGCCCATGGACTAATGAGTCCCAGGTACGATTCTGGCCAAGGGCACACACCTCGGTTGCAGGCTCAATCCCCGGCCCTGGTCGGGGTGCATGCGGGAGGCAACCAATCGATGTGTCTCTCTCACATCGATGTTTCTCTCTCTCTCTGTCTCTCTCCCTGTCTTCCATTCTCTCTCTCTTTTTAAAAAATATATTTTTATTGATTTCAGAGAGAAAGGGAGAGGGAAAGAGAGATAGAAACATCAATGATGCCCTAGCTGGTTTGGCTCAGTGGATAGAGCATCAGCCTGCGGACTAAAGAGTCCCAAGTTTGATTCCTGTCAAAGGCACATGCCCAGGTTGTGGGCTCGATCCCCGGTGTGGGGAGGGGTGGGGGTGTAGGAGGCAGCCAATCAGTGATTCTCTCTCATCATTGATGTTTCTATCTCTCCCTCTCACTTCCTCTCTGAAATCAATAAAAATATATTTTTAAAAAAAGAAACATCAATGATGAGAATTATTGATTGGCTACCTCCTGCACGCCCCCTACTGGGGATCGAGCCCACATCCCCAGCATGTGCTCTTGACCAGAATAGAACCTGGAACCCTTCAGTCCGAAGGCTGACACTCTATCTACTGAACCAAATCAGCTAGGGCTCTTCCACTCTCTTTAAAAATCAATGGAAAAATATCATTGGGTGAGGATCAACAAAAAAATAAAAATAAAAAGAGAGAGAGAGAGAGAGAGAGAGTGTTTGCTTATTTCCAAGATAGCATAGGATGTATACAACCTTTACACATAGTAATGATGTGTGTATTATTACTACATATTGTATGTATATGTGTGTATATATATGTGTGTGTATAATATATTTAAAGAAGTATATCACAACTTGTATACCCAGGTGAATATTGAGCATATAATTCTACATTTCTCATAATCGATTTTTCATAACCATCTCATTGGAAGATTGACAGATATAGAGATGAACATAAAATAAGGTGATTGACTTCACCTGAGGAAGTTGTGTGCTTTACTCAAAATGCTTTTAGAGTTCCTTTCCTTGAAAATTGGTGATACAGATGTCTAAATGTCTTATGTGCAGCCAAATGATAACCTTTTTAAGTAGGTTTTGATTTTGGAAATATAAATAAATTACTCAGAAAGATGATTAAATTAAATGAGATAATTATGCAAAGTGCCTCATATAGCTGAGTACATAGTGATTATTAAATGGTAGCTGTCATCATTATCATTATCCAAAAGCTGAGTTTATCAAAGAAAATTTCTGATCAATCTGGGTGACTTTGGTCACTATTCTGTTGTGATATGAAGTAAATGAAAATGGCCTTCTTGTTTGTGTAGGAGCTTCTTCTAAAAGAGTTCAAGTGTTTTGAGTAATGGCAGCATTGTTGGAATAAATGTGATAAAATCTCAAAGGTGACAACTTTCAAAGATGACATTTGAATTTTGAGTTTTCATATATTCATTAAGGAGTCATTCACCTTATTTTATGTTCATCTTTACATTTGTCAGTCTTCCAGGGAGATGGTTGTAAGAAGTTTTTCTCAGAACAAAAACACATAGATCATGAGGAATGTAGAATGATATGCTGAATGAAGTGGCATAAGTTCAAATTCTCTTCCTTAGCCTTTTTTCCTGCTCTGTGGACACCCATTTCTTTCTCAGACATTTAATTTTTGGCATTCCAAGCATGGAAAGCAGGTATGGTTTGTAGGCATGTGATAGTGGAGGTGATAGCAATTAAGTGCCCCAAATAGGGAACTGAGGGGCAAGGGAAGGAGAGACAAGAACGCTCCAAACCCAGGGAGGAGACATAGTCCCTTTACTGCACAACAATTGACAGCATCTGCTTTTTAGTATTGAACTAAATATTAAACAGGGCCTTATAAATTCTATGTGCAAACATGTATTACTCTCAGAGAAAGGGCATTTGTCAAAGCAGCGAAGGAATTACACATATGCTGTATTACCATAAAATGGAACACAAGGGTGCATTTAAAATTCTTTTCCAAAGAGGACCACAGCTCACTCATTATTTCAGATTAGAAACCTCTGTGGTAATTGGCCAGGTGAATCAGCTTTAGGGAGGAGACTGTCACTCTTCTGTAGTCTCTGGCAAGGTGATAGCAAAGCAGTTGCCAGCCCAATTGAGAATTTCTTACCCTAAGTCCTATTATAGGCAGCACCATACCTCAAATGGGAATTCCTGGAGCTGAGTGTAAAATATGTCCCCAGTCTTTTGAAGGTTGCTTGGCCAGAATTTACTTCTGTGTTTGAATGGTCTGAGTCAAAATAATACAAGGTATACCATTTGTATTAGGTTTTTTTTTATTATCCAAATCCAGACCAAGATGACTCATGTTTAAAAACATTTTTTACAGTATGTTTTATATCATATTTTGTATATGAAGGCTTTATGCTGCTCTCTTATTTACTTGTCTGCTTTTTAGACTGTTTGTATATAATGTATGACAGAGAAAATTTATGTTGATGAGAAGCATGTTGTGCAGATGAGAAAAACCTTTAAAATAGCTCAAGGCTACTTTTAGGCTTACTTTTCTTCCCCTTTCTCGTTTTGCCCTTTGTTGGGGGTTGGGTTTCCTGAGAAGCACACAGTGTGGTGGAATTTAGCGTGTAGAATATTAAGGAGTGCCCTTAGTTCAATACCTATGGAGGGAAGGGGAAAGAAGCAGGTTTGGGCAGAGGAAGTAGTTAAGATGCCATGCAGTGCAATGACAGATTTTACTGACCCCATGGGGAGCTCTGGAGCTAGAATGGCCCTTCAGAGTTATCCTCAGGTGGACAAAATGGGTGGACAGGGCTCTGTGCTTACATTCATCAGTCACTGCGTGCGGGTTGCTCTGGAAGCAGCGTTATCTTTGGTGAGGTGGCCCTCTGCCCCTAAGGCAGTGGAGGGATTGCACTGCCAACAGCAGGGACAGTACAGTTCTGCATTGAAGGGAGATCTGTATGGAGCATCCTGGTGTCCAAAACACCTGCCTTTTAAAAAAAACTAGTATTTGAATCATTTATTAGTAAAACTTGGGGACTTGCTTTTAAAAAAAATCATTAAAGGATATGTCTTGGTAAACTGGGTTATAGAAGCTCTATAATCCTGCTGTGAACATTATGAATCCCTTTGAATTGCTGCTGGTGAGCACCCTAGAGATACTGGGGGTCATTTTAGTGGCTACCATGAGCACTTTTGGATCTGCTCATGCAAGGACAGCCAGTTTTCTTGTAAGAGGTTGATAGATAACAGTTTTTATTTTTTAAATAACTTTTTATTTTATTTTATTTTCTTAAATATATTTTTATTGATTTCAGAGAGGAAAGAAGAGGGAGAGAGAGATAGAAACATCAATGATGAGAGAGAATCATTGATAGACTGCCTTTTGCAGGCCCCCCATTGGGGATTAAGCCTGCAGCCCAGCCTGGGCATGTGCCCTGACCAAGAATCGAACCATGACCTCTTGGTTTCTAGGTTGATGCTCAACCACTGAGCCATGCTGGCCAGGCTATTTTTATTTTTTTAAAAATATTTTTATTGATTTCAGAGAGAAAGGGAGAGGGAGAGAGAGATAGAAACATCAAGGATGAGAGAGAATCATCAATCGGCTCCCTCCTGTACACCCCCTCAGGAATTGAGCCCTCAACTTAGGCATGTGCTCTGACCGGGAATCGAACTGTGACCTCCTGGTTCATAGGTGGGCACTCAACCACTGAGCCACCCTGGCTGGGCTTAATAACTTTTTAGAAAATTCTTTGGTACCTGAAAGAAAGAGAGAAATGGAGATACTTGTAAAGGACCATTTAGCAGCAAAATTTATTGAGGAGGAATGGACTGATTCCCTGTAGGTCATTCTTTATTAACATTCAGATTTTCTTTCAGCCAATTAGTACTTAATAGCTATTAGTTCTTCACTCAGTATGAAGTATAACTACCTATTTTTGTTTTCTGGCATTATACAGAAAATCAAAGTGATCACGATTCTAACTAATTAGAAGGGAATAATAATCAGTACAAACATTTCTGAGTCTTTCTTTTATGATCTGCCTATCTTGTAGTGAAAATTTCCAAAATGCTATTTTGGACCACAACAGGGCTACTTAAACGAGCCAAGTGCCAAGGACACACAGTTCTTATATGAACATAATAGAGGCAATCTTTGGCTGTTTCAGCCTGTACTTATGGTTATATTAGACACTGCAGATTCATAGCTGTCATTTTTGGGACAGCAGTAGGTGAGTCCAAATTCTAATCCCTACTTTAATTCTTCTTCAACTCAGGTATAAAAACCTCCTAATCTTCATGTTTTTTTCAAAAATCTTTTTTCTTTTATAAATCAAACCTCGCTTCATTTTTATAAAGGTACATTGTAATGGTTGAAAATGTAGCTAGTGTTCATATCAAGAAAACCTTTAGGATTAAAGGTAAGTTTATACATTGGAGTGGATTTGAATGATTATTTTTTTTTACAACAGGATTTTATTTGATGAATTTATGTAGAGTTAATTCTTTCATTGAGTGATTATAGCTAAAAAACTTAAGTTTAACTCATCAGAATTGAAGATATTTTGCAAAGTCATTGGGGTTAAGGAACTGATTTACAGTAGTTCTATTTGTGGACACCTTATGTAAGCAATTAAATGAAAATTAAATGATCTAAATTTTAAACTATGTCTAGAGTTCTGTTGCCTTAAATCCTTTGTCTGAATGATGGTGGAGGGGGGGTTTGGCTGTAACTAAAATAAAATCTAGAGATCTAGATTTTGCTTTGGGCATACAAAATAAAATAAAAACCTGTTTCTAAAAGGCCGTGGCAACGACAGGTTTTTAAAAATGCCTCAAGAAAGTAATTGCTTAGCAGTTACTTAAATTGACTTGATTTCATTATCAATCTCCTTAGGACAAGTAGCTTGAAGCTGGAAGGTATACAGAAATTGTGGGGGAAAGAGGGCTATCTTCCCAAGAAGGAAAGCAAAACTGGTGATGAAACTGAAGCTCCGCCTGTTTCTCAAGAGAGCATAATAGAGAATGTCGACCCAACTATAACAAAAAAGGACCCATCTCAAGTCCTTACCCAATCTAAAGAGGAGAAAGAAAAGCAGCTGCTGGCATCGTCATTATTTGTTGGGCTAGGATCAGAAAGTACAGTCAATTTGGTAAGTAGCCAGTTATATTCCTCTGAGAGTCTGTGTCCCCTGTTTCATATAAAAAAGCTTGCTCTATGAAAGCTCTTGGCCATTACCTATCTATCTATCTATCTATAGTGGGAAATGGCTTTCCCAGCTCCAGAGCCACCAATGACACACCTTTGTATTCCTGAAAGAGAAAATCTAATTGGCTCCGCTTGAGTAAGGAGTTCTCTCTAGTCTGTCTAGTCAGCTAGGCAAGGGGCAGGGCCCAAATAAAGTTATAACTGTAACTAAGAGTATTCTCACCCCAGTAGGTGGAGGACAGTTCTCAGTGGGAGGGGTTTGATGGAAATACTGTCAACAATAATAGTTCAACAATATTGATTTGTCTGTGAAAAAAGTTCTTCTCAAAATGATGTTTTTAATAGTGAAAAATAGGAGTCAATTTAGGTGTCTAACAAGAGAAAGGGTACATAAATTATATTAGCTCAGAATACTACTCAGCCATTAAAAATGATAACTACTGCATTGTAAAATAAAAAATACTTAGGATATATTAAAAATAATATAAAATTCTATTTACATCTTGCCTATAACTGTTAAGAAGATAAAAGTGTTTTGAGATTGAATGAATTATACAAAAATGGAAACTACATTTAGGCATTACGATTATAGTGATTTTCAAAAGTTTTTATCCTAATGTATTATTCTCGTAGTAAAAGAAGGGCAGGTGCTATTTTTTATTTTTTTATATATTTTATTGATTTTTTATAGAGAGGAAGGGAGAGAGATAGAGAGTTAGAAACATCGATGAGAGAGAAACATCGATCAGCTGCCTCCTGCACATCTTCTACTGGGGATGTGCCCACAACCCAGGTACATGCCCTTGACCGGAATCGAACCTGGGACCCTTCAGTCCACAGGCCGACGCTCTATCCACTGAGCCAAACCGGTTTCGGCAGGGCAGGTGCTATTTTTAAAAAATATATTTATTTTTATTGATTTCAGGGAAGAAGGGAGAGGGAGAGAGAGAGATAAAAACATCACTGATGAGAGAGAATAATTGACTGGCTGCCTCTTGCACTTCCCATACTGAGAATTGATCATGAAACCTGGGCATGTACCCTGAATGGGAATCAAACTATGATCTCCTGGTTCATAGGTCGACACTCAACCACTGAGCCACACCTGCTGGGCAAGGTACTATTTTTGAGTGTCTGAAAATTCCATGTCTTTTTCCATTTGGCGGCCTGATGAACATACCTAGTGCAACATTGTGATTAGAGCTACATTTTCTTCAGTTTTACATGATCCCAGTTCTTTCATCCTCCTTCTCCCTTAGTGGAATTTTCTCTCCATCCCTGTCAACACTAGGCCAGACTCCAGGCTACATTCTTTACTGTATCTCTGTCTTTTACAGATCCCATTTCTGTTAGACTTGATATTCATTCCCTCCTAAGAAAAAACAAATTTAGCCTAACAGTATTGCTTGCAGTAAATGGCTTGGTGTCACTCGTTTCAGGGGATCCTTTGCTGTAGTCTTTGTGTAGGCTTAGTACTTTCTGGAGCAACACATTACCATCATTTAAAACATGTTTCCTGTTCATGTCTCTCAGCCACAAATTTAATGTGTTTTCTATCTTAACTAAGTACTTTTCACTGACTGTAGCTGTAACTTTACTGTTTGAGTTGCTACCACAGTCTAGTACAGGGGTGGGCAAACTTTTTGACTTGAGGGCCACAATGGGTTCTTAAACTGGACCGGAGGGCCGGAACAAAAGCATGGATGGAGTGTTTGTGTGAACAATATAAATTCAAAGTAAACATCATTACATAAAAGGGTATGGTCTTTTTTTTTTTTAGTTTTATTCATTTCAAACAGGCCGGGTCCGCCCGCGGGCCGTAGTTGCCCATGGCTGGTCTAGTACAAATTTCTTTTTTCTTCCCCACAGTTTCACAAACAGAAGATTTGTTCCTAGCAACCTCAGCATATGATTTTTTTTTTGTTTGTTTCTTACTAAATCAAGAACTTTCACCTTTTCGTTTAAAGGAAGCACTGTATTGCTTCTCTTTGGCATATCTAAATTGCCAGCTTCACTACTCTTGTATTTTGGGGCAATTATTAAAGTAAAATATGGGCACATGAATTACAAGCACTGCAGTACTGAGACAGTTGATCTGATAACCCAGAGGGCTAAGTGACTAATGGGTAGCTATCGTATACAGCCTGGATATGCTAGACAAAGGAATGATTCACGTCCTGGGATGTACGTAGCAGGACAGTGAGAGATTTTATCACACTACTATGAATGACGTGCAATTTGAAACTTATGTATTATTTATTTCTGAAAACTTCCATTTAATATTTTTGGACTGATGTTGACTGTAGGTAACTGAAACCATGGAAAGCAAAATCACAGATAAGGGGGACTACTGTATGTCTAATTCAAGTCCCATGGCTACTGGAATGGAAATCCTTCCCCCACCCACCCCCACTTGTTTTTGTCTTAAAACAGTGTTAGTTTTTGTGTAATGACTTCTGAATTGAAAGGGAGGAGACAGACTCATCCCTTACTTTTGAGAGTTGGAAGAGGTGTTGGGACTTGAAAGAATGAGAGAGTATGGACAGGGACCTAGAATTCTGGTAAACTAGAATCATGTGAAGGGTAGCCACGTGGTGTTACAGCCCCCAGGAAGGTGTAGGCATGGACTTAGACTTAGAGCAGTGAGTGCCAGTCTGTTCTACTGATTTTAGATAGGACTTTGAGAGGCAAGGGGACACTTGAGTCACTCTTCTTACATAGATTTGCAGGCCATTCCTCAGGAGGGTTAGCTCAAGGATGGCAAATTTACTGTTCCCACCTCTAGAATCCATAGCAAACATCACTAGTCACTTATAGAATTCTTTACTGCTGTGTGTTCCAGTCAGCCATTGCCAGTTGATTCTTGAGGTAAAACCAGTTTTTCTTCCCTGTTTATTGACTCATAGGCCATGAAATCATGATTATTGTATATTCCTGAGTCAGAGTTTGAGGAGAACTCTATAAGAAAACTCAAGAACAAAAAATAGCTGGGTTTCTCACTCTTTTTAATTTGCGCAATTCTGTACTCTAGTATTCTGAAATCTAGCAAGTTTTTAGAATTGTTTACATTGGACTTTTTAACATTTCTTTTATGTGTTATTTATTTACTTTTATTTTTAAAATATATTTTTATTGATTTCAGAGAGGAGGGGAGAAGGAGAGAGAGAAACATCAATGATGACAGAGAATCATTGATCAGCTGCTCCCTGCACACTCCCTGCTGGGATTGAGCCCGCAACCTGGCATGTGCCCTGACTGGGAATGAAACCATAATTTCCTGGTTCATGGTTGACACTCAAACACCCACCCATGGCCAGGCTGATTTTATGTGTTATTAAATGAGAAATAAGATTTAGCTAGTAGTTCAATGTTATATAGCTGTCAGAATTTCAGGGCTTAACATTTTATTTATCTCTGATTCTTTTTTAATCTGTGCTTTATAGATAGAACTTCAGCAAGCTATTAAATTGCTTATTTGAAATTATAGAAAAGTGTTTAAAACTCATGACTAGAAGAATGGTTTCTTTTTATATTATTATGTTTCATTTTCACAGCTAGGAAAAGCAGATACCATCTCTCACAAGTTCAGAAGGAAATCAAAAGTCAAAGAAGCCATAAGTGGAGAAAAAACCAATGCTCATAATATGACCCGTTCTTCCTTTAGTTCTCCTACAAGTGTGACTTATGAAGAAGATTACTACTTGGATAATTTGCGGGATAGAAGAGACAAAGAACTAGAGAAATTTGCTCTAAGTGCAGAACTTCTGGGTTCCGAGGCACTCGCAGAACCGCCCTTGGTGGAGAAACTCTCAGAGTGCAGGCGGCCCGCACCTTCCTTGTTTGCTGATGACATGGAAGTGTTTCCCCCTCCCCGGTCCACCTCCGCCTCACTTGCCAGTGAAAGCTCCTTAGCTTCTTTGTTGGAAGAAACTACTGAGCACATGCATTCGGATCTTACGGAGGTCTGCAATACTGAAACCGTGTCATTGTCTTCTTACAAAATTTGGAAAGATGATTGTTTATTGATGGTGTGGTTAGTTTCTAATAAGAGTGGTTCAGAATTGGAAGGTGTTAACTTAGAAATTGCTCCTGCAGAAAATTTCAAGGTATGACAATGGTTTGTTATTTCTTGCCTTAAATGTACAGTGCTTACTTAGTGTTTCTGCTGTTGGCTCTTCTGATGGTTTGTGCATTTTTTTCACATTCTTCCTTCCTCTTTAGCAAAAAAAAAAGTACAAGATATGACAGATTATTTAATTTGTGTAGGGGTAAATTATTCAAAAGATTCAAGGAAACATAATAAAGGTTGTATTGGAGAAGGCCACAAATACAGGGGGAACAAAAATAGGTTTACAATTGTGAGGACGTGAAGCAGAGTTTATTCTTGTATTATTTATTAATTTTTGCATTATTTTTCATGTGAACAACTGTAAACCTACTTTTGCTCCACCCTATATAAAATGAGTTTTGATAGAGCACAAATATAGACTCGACTCAGACTGCTTGCCTTTGAATCTTGCTTCTGCTGCTTTTTAGCTGTGTTCCATGGTCAAATTATATACCTGCTTTGTGCCGTAGTTTCCTGGCATTTAAAGTGAAGATATTAATAGTGCTTTTGCATCATAGAGTGTTCAGGCTTCAGTCATTTCTTGCCTGGCTCCAAGAGACCTCATTGTGATTTCTGGAAATAATGCTGTTTGTGTTATTATGTGGCTGTCCTTGGTGGAGTTATAATGAGATTTGACCGGTAGATCAGTATTCCATAAAACTGACCTAATTTCTTCTATGAGCTAGATTGTGTTGAATGGGATATTACCTTGGCCTGACCAGGGCAGAAGTTCTAGATTTGCATAAGAATCACCTATGGAACTTAAAACAAAACAAAACCCAATTCAGTTGCCTGAGCTCTACCACCAGTAGTTGAGTAAGGGTGGAGAATGGAAAGGGAAGGCACCTGTATATATCTTTTAACTCTCCTAGCTTTAAAGATCTGGTGCTAGCCAGGATTGAAAGCCACAAGATTAGAGTTTAATACATATTTTTTTGTTCTCAAATTATACAGAGGCTTTCATTGTAATGACATTTGTTACATTTTTTTTATATGTGTACTATTAGTTCTTGATTATCTGTGCTAGTGAATTTTTCTCAAGTGAAGTTGTTACTCATCTTCATAATGTAGTTATTAACATCTCACAGTAATGTGCTTTACTTCAATTAAATAGAAATTTGGTATTCATATGATAGTCTGTATCGATCCCTTCTTCAATACTTGTGTTACTTTTATCTACAGATCACTGAGCAACCCGGATGCTGCTTGCCTATAATAGAAGCAGAGAACACAAAAAACTTTCAATATAGTGTGCAGATGGAAAAACCTTTTACAGAAGGGAATCTTTCTGGTTTTATAAATTACCAAATGATGAACACTCACGCTGTTCAGCTAGAATTTTCAGTAAACTTATCACTGTTAGATTTCATTAGGTAAGTATTTTCTGGAATGTTAACTCAGGTTATTCAGTCATTCAGCATATGTTCATTGGGCCTCCTCTCTGGACAGAAGTACTATGCTAGGTGCTAGGGAGTATAACAATTCAGACACAGCCCCTACTGGCCAGCCTAGGGAGGAGACATTGAACAATCATATCAACGCATATGTAATTGTGAATTATAGAGAAAATAAATGGTACAATGACCAATTATAATATGGGACCTGATTTAGGTTGGGGTTGGTTGGTGATCCTGGAAAACTTCTGAGAGAAACTGATATTAAAATAATGTTTAAACTGAAATAACTTTAAAGATTCCACATGGCTTTTCTTAAAGCTTTTCAAATTTTATTAAGCTTTAGAGATCTGCAAGAAAATTACTCAGCAAAGTTATACTTTTATTAGACATTAGAGGCCCGGTGCACAAAATTCGTGTACTTGGGGGGGGGGTCCCTCAGCCCGGCCTGCGCCGTCTTGTAGTCCAGGAGCCCTCAGAGATGTCCGACTGACGGCTTAGGCCCGCTCCCTGTGAGGAACGAGCCTAAGCTGTCGGTCGGACATCCTTAGCACTGCCACAGATGGGGGAGAGGCTCCTGCCACCGCTGCTGTGCTTGCCAGCCATGAGCCCGGCTTTTGGCTGAGCAGTGCACCCCCTGTGGGAGCGCACTGACCACCAATGGCAGCTCCTGCGTTGAGTGTCTGTCCCCTGATGGTCAGTGTGCGTCATAGCGACCGGTTGTTACTCCGTTTGGTTGATTTGCATATTAGCCTTTTATTATATAGGATTATATTAGTATTTAGCATTATACTAGGCACTGTTCAGTGTTACCAAAATAATTGAAAACTGCCTAACTCGTCTCTCATTTAGTGTTACGAATATATTGTACTGTATTCAAACATTTTTTTAAATTTATTTTTTAATCCTCACCTGAGGATATTTTTTCCATTGACTTTTAGAGAGGGTGGAAGGGATGGGGGAAGGAGAGAGGGAGGGAGGGAGGGAGGGGGGGAGGGAGGGAGAGAGGGAGAGGGAGAGAGAGAGAGAGAGAGAGAGAGAGAGAGAGAGAGAGAGAGAGAAAGAGACATCAATGTGAGAGGGACACATTGATTGGTTGCCTCCCACACATGCCCCGACCGGCAGGGATGAACCTGCAACTGAGGTACAGTGCCTTGACCAGGAATTGAACCTGGGACCCTTCAGTCCACGGGCTGATGCTCTAACCATTGAGCAAAACAAGCCAGGGCTGTATTCAAACATTTTTTTAAATGAAGACTACTTGAACCAAGAATGCAGAATACCAGGGATTGTCTGTAAAACTTTTAAACTCTCCACACTCTGGTTGTGTTACACTACTTCAGTTTTTGCCTACTCTTTAATGTCTTTCAGTATAACATGTCTATTAATCTGTCAGAGTATTTATACTCATGTTGCTATATAAGAACTTACATTCTTTGACTGTGAGGTGTCTCCCATGGTGTGCATTCATAACCCAAAGAAGCACAATATATATAACAATTCTTCTGTGTTTATTAATAAAATCCTTGTCTTTAAAAATATTTTCCTAATTATAAAATTGATATATACATATTATAAAAATTTAAATGCTGTAGAAAAATATAAGTAGAACATAAAAGTTCTCTATAATTCCATCTCGGTATACACAGTGTTAGCTATTTGATCTTCAGTCTCATGAATCATTTTTAAAATACATACATTTGCTAAAATCTTTTCTCTTGGTCTAATTTACTTAAGGTGCTGAGTCTTTATATTCATGCTCCTGTATATGACTTTGATAGAGTGTCTCCTTATCCCCCAATCCAGAGTGTATATGAAAGAAAAGTTTTATGTTATATTTGAACGATTCATGAAATTACTTGGAAACATTTTACTGAAATCGCTAATACCCAGAAAAAGAACTAGGTGACTTATTGAAAAAACATTTGCACTTTAATAACATTTCTTGCTTCAGGTTGGAGGGTGAAAAAATGGTTAGCATTCTAATCATATTTAGTTTAAAAACATAATTTTTTGTGGGACCCAGATTTACAGTAATTGTTTTATTCCCGAGAATCATTTAAAATGTATGTTTTTTGTTTAGAATTATTTCATTCTTTTGGACATCAATCTAATTTTAAACATTATTTTCAGACCATTAAAAATTTCAACTGAAGACTTCGGCAAACTCTGGTTATCCTTTGCAAATGATGTGAAGCAAAATGTAAAAATGTCAGAATCTCAAGCTGCTCTGCCTTCTGCCCTGAAAACACTGCAACAGAAACTGAGACTTCATGTTGTTGACATTATAGGTTTGTAGAGTTACGAAAAGGCAATCCCGTGTTTATGAGGGCTTTCTCACAACCAGAACACAGATCAGCTCTCACAAGTGTCAGATTTCTTAGAGCCATATTTCCTGTTATTGGTATCTTTTAGAGGAGTGTGTTCTTCAGATTTTAGTAAAGAATTTTTGTGGTAAAATATACATAACAAAATTTGCTATTTTAACTGTTCTTAAGTGTACAGTTTAGTGGCTTTAAGTATATTCGTGTTGTTGTGTAACTATTGCCACCATCATCTCCTGAGCTTTTCCTTCTCCCCTAACTAAAACTGTACCCATTAAACAATAGCTCTCATCATCTCCCTCTCCAGTCCCTGACACCTACCATCCTATTTTCTGTCTCTATGAATTTGACGTTAGGTACCTCATAGAAGTGGAATCATACAATATTTGCCCTTTTGTGATTGGCTTATTTCACATAACATAATATCTTCAAGGTTCATCCTTATTATGGCATGTGTCAAACTTTCCTAATGAATACTATTCCATTGTATGAATATACCACATTTTGTTTATCCATTCATCTGTCGATGAACACTTGAGTTGCTTCCACTTTTTGGCTACTGTGAATAATGCTGCTCTGAATAGAGGTGTACAGATATCAGAGTTCAAGTCCCAGAAGTAGAATTGCTAGATCATATGGTAATTCTATATGTAATTTTTGGAAAAGTAATATCATTTTTTAAAATGTTTTTTATTGATTTTTGAGAGAGAGGAAGGGAGAGGGATAGAGAGATAGAAACATCGATGAGAGAGAAATATCGATTGGCTGCTTCCTGCACACCCCTTATTGGGGATTGCACCTGCAACCGGGCACGTGCCTCGACTGGGAATTGAACCAGTAACCTCCTGGTTCATGGGTCAGTGCTCAATCACTGAACCACACCAGGCTATCATATCGTTTTTCACAGCAACGGCACCATTTACATTCCCATCAGCAATGTACAGGGTTCAAAGTTCTCCATGTCCTCCCTAACCCTTGTATTTATTTATTGTGATAATTGCCATCCTCATGGGTGTGAAGTGGTAAGTGGTATTTCATTATGGGGTTGATTAGCATTTCCTTAATGAGTAGTGATGTTGAATATCTTTTCATGTGCTTATTGGCCATTGTGTATCTTCTTTGTAGAACTGTCTACTGAAGTTCCTTTGTATTAAAGAATTTTTAATTTTTGTTGTTTGTAGGCAGTGAAGGGCTGTTGGCCTGTCAGCTGCTCCCATCCATCCCCTGTTTGCTGCATTTCCGAGTTCATGGTGACGTATTAGCCCTATGGTTTAGATCCTCCTGCTCTACTCTTCCTGACTATTTATTGTATCAGTGTCAAAAGGTGATGGAGGGATCCTAGCAGAAGCTCTTATATTTTACTCCAGCAAAACAAATGGTTTACATACATAAACTTATTTACCAAAGTAAATAATTCATGGTACTTCTAATGAAAATGGGGATAATTGCAAATTGTGGTATTATGTGTTTCCTTTATGATTCCTGATCAAGAAAGATCCCCAAGAAACTGTATCCTTAATCTTTTACTCAGGATTGTACAGTATGTTTGGGTCCTAAAGAGTGACCTGAGCTAATGTTATAAACTGCTAATGCTTTATATATCACTTAGTGTAGAGGGACTGAAAATATTTATTTTGTTATAAGTAATTTTATAGCAAATTTACTCTAGTGCTAGCCGATTTGTAGTAAAGTCAAGTTTGAGTTCTGCATTGATGTGGGGGAGACATGGAATTGAAAACCCCAGACCTAATTCACATTTGGCTTTGGAATGCAGTGTGTGCTTTTTGGTAGGCACGTCATTACTTTCAATTATGTTTTGCTTAGTTCGGTGTTGAACTAAGTTGGCACAGCACACACTTAGTTCAAAAGATCCATGAGCATGCTGGGTATTGGGGATCCAATCTGTGATACAGTTACTATAGATAACTTGCTATACATAAGTGCAGATAATTTGGCTAGAAAGTTTGTTTTCCATTTGTGTTTATTTTTAATATTAAAAATGAATCACTGTATTTCTATGTTAAATACTCAGAGCCATTTACAAAATATCATCATAGAGAAACAAAACCCACAAGAGCACACATATAAAAGGACTAAAGCAAACATATAAAAGGACTTCTTAGTTATGGCAAATCTCTTAGTTAGTTACCACTTTGGTTCTTTTAGCAAGTTGAAATTTGTGATTAGAGTATAAATGGTAAAACCATTTTCCTGGCCTTTAAATCCACTGGTATGCAGTGGATGCCACCGCAACAGTGACTAAGTATACCATACAGGTCTTCAGTAAAAGACATCATTTTCATGTTATAGTTGTACCTTTGTGGCCTCTGTCAGAACTATTATCAGTCTAATATGGACCAGAATCTTGAGATTGTACATTAAGGTTAAAAACGGAAATTATATTTTATAAAACCTTATGGTGCTGTGGAGATATTTATTATTTCTCTTTTTCTGACACTTCACCATGGAGACTATTCAGGTAATATAGTTTTAAGTTATTGAAGCTAATGCTCTGGTTACTTGGTACTGTGTGTCGCCTAGGTGTGGAATTCTGGTTTTAGGTTATCTCACTAATCATAGCTGATCTGAAAGACGCTAAGGGGATTCCCCAGAGCCGATAGATTTCATTAGTTATTTGTGTCTAGCATATTCCTTCCTAAAAACAAAACAGTATTTTTTAAAATTAAGTTTTAAGTTATTCATTTAAAAAGTATGTCATACCTTGTTACTTTCATGCTTTTAAAAACAGCAAAATCTTGCTATAAGAGCAATGAAAAGTGACTGGAGTTTCCTGTGTAGGTTTCTCCTTTTAAATAGAAGGTGAGATTCATCCTCAAGCTCCTAGCAGTGTCACGGTGAAGGGGACATGCTGTCTGTGGAGGTGTGGTGGGCGCTGGTGGCTGCATCATCGGCTTCCTCTTTATTCCTGCCTCTGTCAGCAGCACCCCCACCTGATTCTGCTGTTACTCTGACAAAGAGATAGGAAGTGCCCTCTCACTTTGCAGAGGGATGCAGTTTGTGGCACAGGAGATGCCCCGATTTTTTGTGCCCTTACTTCCATGTGTTTGCATGGTCACTCAGGCTGGGTTGAGTGTAGAGCAGTGGATGTAAGGTGCCCAGCAAACCTGAGGACAGCTGATCTGGGAGAGATTACAATGAGCTGCTGCATTGTTACAAGGGTGCAGCAGCAGTTGTCATGAGAGACATGCTTGGCCTATAGATTGTCCAGTGGTGAGAGACGTGCAGTGGTAGGTGAGGGCTGGGAACATGATTTTGGGTCTTCCAAAGGGAGAGTGGTGTTATTTTGTTCTTTCTGAACCCACTAAATAAAAAGTAGGGTTAAAGGATTTCTACTGAAATGTTTAGTAGAATGTTTACAATTTTTATATTTTTATGGTTTTAAAAACAATAGTAGGAAAGAGTAGATTTTAAAGAACTTCAGAGCACTGTATTTTCTGTCTAAACTAATTCAGTGTTTTAAGTTCTAAATCAGACATCACTAACGTTTTTTGTATTATAGATGTGACTACAAAGTAGGGAGAATGATTGCTGTTGGTAGATCATCTCCTCACCTTATAGTCATCATTTAGTCAAGTGAAGGGGCATCATCTGGAATAAAAGCTAGGGGGTGGGGTTACTCACCTGTGTGAATTTTGTGCCAGGCATCTTTGCTGAGAATGCAGGTGGCAGTAAGTGTGAATCTGGAGGGAATGAAGGGAAGGCAGCAAAGTCTTAAGAGCAGGTAGAAGGATCAAGCTCCCAACAGAATAGTCCCTATGGAGGCAGGCAGAGCAGGCTCAGGGAACGTGGGTCTGAGTAAGGATCCTTCTAAAAAACTGCAGATGGGAGCTGAGCAGGTACCAAGTGCTTAAGTGCCAAGCGTGCCAACCACAACCTGTGCTCTGCAGAGGAGCATTGTTTTAAACAATATTCTATCATCTACCAAATAGTTGTGGTAAAAATGCAGTATTTTATTTTTTTCCTTTATTTTATTTCATGTTGTTAATATTTTAAAATATCGAGCTATTTGTCTTAATTTTTATGGATAAATGTGGTCTTTGTCTCATGATTGTGAGCCACTAAAGTGCACTGAACCTATTCATATGTCTTTAAGGTGTTTTGCTGTGTTAAAATTTTAGGAGGGAAAAATGCAACAGAATAACAACTTAGTAACCATTGATTACCTTGTTTTGGAGTTGAATTCTGTAATTTGAAATAATTCACTAAAACATCTAATAAATACAAAGTGAGCTATATGGTTCTTTGGTCTGTGTATTTTTTATCTAAATAGCTGAGTAATAAGTAGTACTATTCAATGATTTGATAAGCATTAGCTAAAAAGAGTAGAAACAATTGGAATGGGATGAAAAGAGTAAGTTACTCATTAAGGCCCATAAGAATCTGGTCTAATGGGTTATTAAAAATAAAGATATTGCTGTTTTTATGTTATGTTCCGAGAGAACTCTGTGGGCTTCCGACAGGTTAGAGTGTGGATGATCCTCAGGTGCCTGTCCAGACTCCCAGCATTCAGTCTAGCCTGGCCAGAGATCCCAGAGTTCTCTTTCTTTAATGCCCTCTCCTTACAGCTGCCTCCAGATGGATGAACCACAGTAAGTCAGATAAGACTCTGGATCTTTTGGCCATCCTGTTGTATGCATATTGTAAAATACAAAGCTAGATCAGAAGTGGCTTTTAAATCTCACTGATTTATGCCTCCTATTGGCTAAAATGTAGGGCAGGAAAACATAAGATTTGAAGCTTCATCTTTGGGGCACTGAGGAGTTTAAATGCCCACAGTAGTAATTGAAAGGAAAAGGGCTCTTGAAGGGCAGAGTGGCTTACAGCCAAATGGACCAGGGTTAATGATTGAATGAAAGTTATTTGTTTGTGTGCATAATGAGAGACTGAGCTTTTTATGGTGGAACCATCTGTATATTTTTATGTCCCTTTTGTCTGGTACATAATAGGCACTCAGTAATAGGCAATTGGTTTATTGAATGAATGACCTACCCCCTCAAAATAAGTAATCTGAAACCAAATAATGTCCAGGGATTGATTTTAGTAATACTGTGGCTCTCTCAGAAATAAAGTGATCTGATGTGGTTTACAGAAATAAATCAGTGAAAAAGGTTCCAGTGAAAATACCTTGTGCCAGTTTGGAGAGAAGAAACATAACTGCTTGATGAGATTCTTGCCAGCCTGAAGGCTAAGTCCTGTGAAAACTTCCATGGCATTTAAGAGATCTCTTAGAAATTATGACTTGGGCCTGGCCGGCATGGCTCAGTGATTGAACATTGACCTATGAACCGGTAGGTCACGGTTCCATTCCAGGTCGGGGCACATGCCAGGGTTGTAGGCTCAATCCCCATTGTGGAGTGTGTGGGAGGCAGCCGATTGATGATTCTCTCTCATCATTGATGTTTCTATCTCTCTCTCCCTCTTCCTTCTCTGAAATCAATAAAAATATTAAAAAGAAAGAAAGAAAAAAGAAATTATGATTTGGAGGAGGGGGACCTGAGTTATGGCAGATGTCCGTAAAGTTTTACTGGTCTAAAAGAACTAGTGCTAGGACAGAAAGCAGCAGATATTTGATCAGTGAAGTTAAAGTTAAATACTGGGAGCTAGTGACTATGACAAGGCAGATTTACCAGCTAAATGAGCATCGCCTGTTTAGAAACGCACACTGATAACGGAAGAGACAACTATATTGACATTAATAGGGTCAGTAGCATCAGGAAAGTAGGGAAGGAGCAGGCCCTCTGGGATAAAGCATCAGGAAAAGGAGATACTTAAAAGGAAATGTGTTTCATTTGTGTCACATGGGAAAATGTATGCTAGGTGCATGAATCCAAGATAGGAGGGTACCCAAAAAATGAGCCCCAGAGAACCCTGAGCACTTGAAGATGGGCCTGGATGTGAGGTAAGTACAGATGATGTCGAACTCAGGAGTTGCTTGAAGCAGCTGTAACGCTGAAAAAGCAGTGGGTTGCAGCTTGTTTGTGGGCTTTGTTCCAAGGGAAGGAATCAATTTCCTTTAGTTATTTTAAACTATTTTCCTAAGTGGATGAGTACTTTTACTTCCCTAAAACATTAAATTGCCAATGTGACTAAATGGCTGACCTCAGGAAGTTTTTCCCTAATGGGGTCTGGCAGGACATGTGCCAAATGGTTAGAGGCTGGAGCCCAGAGATTATTTATATTTCAGTGAGAGAAAAGTAATTAGAAAGCTATTTAATTGTACATTTCTCTATCCCTTATGTGACAAGAACAGAGGCAAGGCATGGGTGTTCTTAGGGAGAGGCATTTGGTCTGAATTGTTACCACGTAATTGAATGAAGGTAAGGGCAAAACCAGTGATTAGAACAGCCGTGGGCAAACTACGGCCCGTGGGCTGGATCCGGCCCGTTTGAAATGAATAAAACTAAAAAAAAAAAAAAAAAAGACCGCACCCTTTTATGTAATGATGTTTACTTTGAATTTATATTAGTTCACACAAACACTCCATCCATGCTTTTGTTCCGGCCCTCCGGTCCAGTTTAAGAACCCATTGTGGCCCTCGAGTCAAAAAGTTTGCCCACCCCTGGATTAGAACGAGCTGGTCCCTTGATGATAGATTATAACGGTATAAGAATTTATTTTTTCGCCCTAACCGGTTTGGCTCAGTGGATAGAGCATCAGCCTGCAGACTGAAGGTCCCAGGTTCGATTCCGGTCAAGGGCATGTACCTCGGTTGCGGGCACCTCCCTAGTAGGGAGTGTGCAGGAGGCAGCTGATCGATGTTTCTCTCTCATCGATGTTTCTCTCTATCCCTCTCCCTTCCTCTCTGTAAAAAAACAATAAAATATATTAACAACAACAACATGATTTAAAAAAAAAGAATTTATTTTTTTCATCTAGTTGACTGACTAATGGTTGATGGGGTCAAATAGAAGAGTTATTGTGAGCTATGGGAAAAATGAAATGATTTGAACCCAAACATGGGACCAGTCTTCACCTACAGAAGTGATGAGTATCTTTTGTTACTCCTAAGGAGCCTTTTTGAGCACACCTGGGTTTATGCTAATGAGCTGACAGAGTGGGGCCTGTATTTAGCCTCAGAATGAGGTTGGTCACCAGAAAGACCAAATGATTAGAGTTGGAACTTTCAGCCCCATCCACTGACCTCAGCGGAGGGGAGGTTTGGAGCTGAAGGTTAAGCTCTATAAAAACAATGGGATATGATGAGTTTCCATGTTGGTGAAAGTATCCACATCCTGGGAGGGTGATGCACCCCAGCTCCATGGGGACAGAAGTTCCTGCACTCAGGACCCTTCTGTTTCTCACCGTATGCACCTCTTCATCTGACTGTTCATCTGTAACCTTTATAATATCCTTTGTAATAAACTGGTAAACCGAAGTACCTGGTAAATATTTCTCTGAATTCTCTGGGCCACTCTAGCAAATTAATTGAGAAGGGGGTTGTGGGAGCCTCCAATTTATAGCCAGTTGGTCAGAAGCACAGGTGACAACCTGAGCTTGCGATTGGCATCTGAAGTGGGGGCAGTCTTGTGGGACTGAGCCTTTAACTTGTGATGCTGTCTCCAAGTAGATCGTGTCAGAATTGAGTGTATTTGTAGGACACCTAGTGTATGTCTGCTAAGAACTAGAGAATTGCTTCATGGTGTGGAAAAAACATCATTTAACAAAAATGATTTATATTTAGGTTGTACAATGTGGTTTTTTAAAGGTGTATAACATGATGGTTTAATTAATGTACATACATTGTGAAATTATTACCACAATCAAGTTAATTAACACATCCATCACCTCATAGTTACTTGTTGTGTGTGTGGGAAAAACACAAGATCTTAGAAAATTAAGTATATAATACAGTATTATTAACTATAATCACCATGCTGTCCATTAGACTGGGGACCTTTTAAAAATTCCATACCCTAAGCCATTAAATCAGAGTCTCTGAGGTGTGGGACTCAGGCTTCAGTAATTTTTAAACTCCACAGGTAACTACAATGCACAGCCACTACTACTGTTTTAGATGCAGTCTCACCCTCCTCTCCCTCAATGGGATTGTTTGTGATTGTGTTTTCCCCATACCCACTCCTGCAATTGAGATCGATTACAAGTAATTCGCTATTGAGTGTTTGGGAGGTAAGTAAGGGAATTATTTGGAAAGATTGGGCAGGTGTGGGGGAGGAATCTTATGTGAGTATATAAAATGTAGGTCCTGGGGAGATGGTGGCAGTAGCAGTTAGGGTTTGAATTTCCCTGAATCTCCACACAAAAATGGTCAGAGAAACTAGATAGCAAAACCAAAAACCCACATACAATTTTTCAACAAAACTAAGTGACAGGGTCTCAAAATGCAAGAAGGTGGTAACAAGTCATCAAAGCCAAAATATGTGCATCTTATTTGCATCTTTGCAGGAGGAAGCAAAGGGAAGCAATGGTTATCTAATAGACCCGAGAACAGGACAACTCAATAGCCAACAGGTCTCTGGAAGGCACAGTGAGTCAAATTGAGGTTAGCATCTGAAACGGGACAGGGTCTTGCACAATTCACAGGGAATGAGTGCAGGTCACAGTAAGGTCTGAAGCATTCTAGACTGTATGAACCCTTGAAACTGACTAGTTATGGTTCTCTTCCAGAAAAGGACAACATACTGAGTAAAAACTGCTTGGAGAGGTATCAAAATTGAGCAAGATACATAGGTGCTGGTATCATATTGTCAAATTTGATTCCTGGCGCCACTTATTACTAATTTGTACCTTTGTGGAAATTACTTAAATACTCTGTGCTCCAGTTTCCCATCTGTATAATGGGGATAATAAAACCTACCTTATAGGACTGTGAAATGAGTTAATGCACATGGTGGTTCGTGTGATCATGATCTGTCAGTTTCTATATCAGTTTCTTAGCATCATTATGAGAAAAGAAACAAAGAGAAAGCAATAAAGATACAGGAAAAAGAAGGTCCAGATAAAAGTGGGAAAAGTTAACAGAGTCAGAAAACATCAGAAAGCAAGTTGCCATTTTACTAGTATTTTAACATTATAAAAAACACACAGAAAAAAGCTTTGTAAAATCAGAAAAGTTACTCTCAACATGCCTCCTAAATATTTAGGAAAACTAATTTTATAGAGATATAAACAACAGAAAAAGATACTATGGTCAAATCCCATATAAACTCTGTAGGGGTGGGGGTGGGAGGGAGAGAGAGAAAGAAAGAGGAAGAACAACATAAATTAGAGCTATATAAACTCAAATGAAGTGAAATGGTGGTAAATATTCAAAGAAAATGTTAAATATTGAAGCTAGGCAAAGAAGGTCCAACATATGGATTGTAAGAGCTCCTATAGAAGACATTCAAAGCACAGAACCAAAACTAATATGAAGCAATAATTTCAGGAAACATTCCTGAAAGTGCAATTTAAAAAAAAAATGATTTGAAACTAAAAAGACAGTGCATACCCGAGGATCTCAACTGGCAAACACCAAGATGCCATTCTAGTAAGATTACTAAACCATTTTAAAAATAGAAAAAATTTGTTGGCCATCTAAGAAAAAAGAGCCAGTGACTTATAAGGAAGAGAAGTTAGATTATTATCAGACTTTTTGACATTTGCTTTATACCAGAAGAAAATAGAATAATACATTTTAAAAATTCCAGGAAAGATGTAAACCAAGAATTTTATGCTCAGTAAAATTGATCTTCAGGTACTAGTATAAAGAGCATAAACTGTTGTCAACATATAAGGAGTCACAGAATACTGTTCCTATGAACCCTTCCTGAGGAACTTCCTAGAGAATGAGATTCAGAAGGGCTGGTTGTAAGCATAAAATACATGCAGAAGTAGGAATAGAGAGAATTAAAAGGAGAAAATACAGTATGTAATGGCTATGTGCCCTGACAATGTAGATACAGTACAACTGAAAAAAAGGGAAGTAGAAAAAGCATATGCAAAATTTAAAAAGCACCTTTAGTAATTGGTAGTGGTAGTATTATCTAAGATTCTAATGTGGGATAAAACAAATGATTGATTATGGGCTATATTAATTTTGTCATTAATTTTGGATTCTCAGTGGAAGAAAGTAAACAGTTATAGAAGAGGGTGAGTAAACTCTAGTTTTCATTTTGTGTTGAGGATACACATACACACCCCTAGTACCCACATTATGGTCCTGAAATACTATAACACCATGTCCCACTGAAAGAAGCTAAGGCTTCTTGTAGAAATGGTTCATTCCAGGTCTGGGGCAGAAATTGTACAAAATGAGCCTAGAATGCCTTTTATACCAGATGGTAAATAATCTATCAAAAACTACTAAGTCATAACAAAAGACACAGTAGCTAACTTGAAGAGACTTCCACTGGCCAAAAATTACACAATTTGAGCTTCAGTACAGGTATGCGTTGAAATCCAAATATGCTTAAATCCTTGAATTCATAATGCTTACTAGGGAATAAATTCATTGTCTTGAAAACTACCAAATACAGAAATTAAACCACTGGGTAGCAAAATAGATGAAGAGAAGCATCTTTTAAGTATTCCTCCTAATAAATGAAAACAAATGATGGAATACTTATACTTTGCAATGGTCAGTGTATTAATAGATCTAGGCAGTGGACACCAATTAATGACTGCTAATATTGAAAAGAAAGGCAACCAGATGTTTTGTGTCTCCTGATGAAAGAATACAAATCACCTATGGACTTATCCAAAATGATAGAATAATGTGAGTTTGTTTAAATCTTTAGATTGAATTGCCAACTTGCAAGTCAAAATACAGAGGGCAGAGGAATAAGTTTAACTGCACCACAAGTTTGCAATCAGCAAAATTCAGACTAGAAAATCCTAGAGGCCAAATGGCCTGGGTTCTTCAACATTTCTGCCGGTTTAGGCCTCGCTCACATCCGCAGCTGGCGCCAGAGCTGCTGCTTGCACTCACTGCTGGCACCGGCCATGCTCGCACCTGCAGCCGGTGCTGGAGCTGCCGCTCGCACCTGCTGCCAGTGCCCAGCGTTGGTCCCAGTTGCTGGGCGCTGTCAGCAGGTGCGAGTGGCAGCTGCCAGCCCCGATTGCCCTTGAGGGTTTCTCCACCTCCCCCTGCTCCTGAGGGGCGATCGGGGCAGTGACTGCCGCTTGCACCCACTGACTGCGCCGGCCCTACTTCCACCCGCTGCTGGCGCTGGCCCCAATTGCTCCATGCTCTCAGTGGGGGTGAGCAGGGCTGGCGCCATCAGTGCATGGGAATGGTGGCAGTGGGAGTGGGGCTGCTGGCAGTCAGGGGACTGGGGCCATGGTGGGAGGGGGCGCAGAGGATGGGCCAAGACCCGCCCCTGTGCCCACTGCAGCCTTGCAGCCCATAGTTCCTTTCAAGGTGCACAAATTTGTGCACTGGGCTCCTAGTTAAAGATATAAGCCTACATTTAGAAAGTTAAATTAGGGTAAAAAGGAAGAGCCCCTTATGTGTCTGGCATGGCCGTAAGGTGTTGCTTAAGAAAGCAGAGTGGAGTAGAAAACAATTTCTGAAATCTCATCAGAATGAAGCCTTTGAAGTTTTGCATCCACAAGCACTGCCTGACAAGCCAGGAGGGCACAAGCAGAGGCAGCCTCAGGCTAAGAATTCTATGGTAGGCTGGTCTGAGCTGAACTCTTCCTGGCATCGGGAGTGGTATTTGGGAATGTTCTTTGTGGGAGAATACTGTGGACTTTGAACTACTGATTTGTCTGTGCATAATAATAGGGGCTTTTTGTTTGTTTGTTTTTTTTAGAGAGCGTTCTTATTTTTAAAGTTTCCTAATGGACATGAAAGTTACACATGTTGAAAATGTTGTTAGCTCCTGGGCTGCACAACAGTTTCCCTTCCCAACCTCTTCCTCTGTATTCACGGTGTCCTTGTCACGCTGTGGATCTGACCAGTCTTGGCATTTCTGTTAGATTTTTCTTTAAATGAAGTGGTTCTCTACTAAATTATTTCTTGGTTTAAGAAGTAATATTACTTGTCTGAGTTTCTCTTGTGAAGTTGGCTACCACAGCCAATGGCAGGTGTGTCCTTTGTTCATAGAAGATCAGGAATGGAGGGTGCCCTCACTTCCTCTTCTGAGCTCAAGGCAGACATTGCAACCTACCACATTCCTCTTACCACTGGACTCAAGACTCAGCTTCAGTTTCCTTCCTACCACAGCTCTTCAGGCATCCATCACTGGTTAGTCTGAGTTAGCTATTTGAAATGAGCCTATTTGCCCTCTATCTTAAGGAGTACAAAGTTGGTTTAAAGTATCAAACTCCCTCACTTAGAGGGTTCCCAGCTTGTAGACTGCAATTACCCCTCAGTCTTACCTCTCTCTATAATTTATCTGCTAGCTTATATAATAAAAGGCTAATATGCAAATTGACTGAATGGCAGAATGACCGGTTGCTATGACATGCACTGACCACCAGGGGGCAGACGCTCAATGCAGGAGCTGACCCCTGGTGGTCAGTGCACTCTCACAGGGGGAGCCCTGCTTAGCCAGAAGCCTTGAGCTGGGCTCACGACTGGTGAGCGCAGCAGTGGTGGCGGGAGCCTCTCCTGCCTCCGTAGCAGTTGGACATCCCCTGAGGGCTCCTGGACTGCAAAAGAATGCAGGCTGGGCTAAGCCCCCCCCCCCCCAAGTGCACGAATTTTGTGCACCGGGCTTCTAGTCTAGAATAATACTCAATCCCTAATTAAATCCTAAAGGTCTCCAAAGAAATTAATTTGTCATTACAAAAACAAGGAAACATTTATCGAGTGCCACTGGGTCAAAAGCTAATCTAAACACAGTCATGTGCTTGATTTCCCTAAATCCCTGAACACAGATACTATTTTCCTATTTTTTAAAAAAGATTTTTTTTTTTTATTGATTTTTAGAGAGGGGAAGAGAGAGAGAGAAACATCCATGTAAGAGCTGCATCTATCAGCTGCCTCCTGCACGTACCCTACTGGGGATTGAGCCTGCAACCTGGGGATGTGCACTAACCAGGAATCAACTGGCAACCTTTTGGTGTATGGGACCATGCTCAACCAACTGAGCCACACCAGCCGGGCTGTTTTCCTATTTTATTAATGAGAAAATTGAGGCTCAGAGAACTTAAGTGACTTTCCTAAGGTCATACAGATATATAGCAGTAGAGATAGTACTTAGACTGGGATATTATGATTGTCCTTAAATATCCTCTGCCTATTTTATTTCATTTTTTTTCCTTCCATACCTCTTGGCTTTGGTGAGAAGCAGCTGGCCCTTTGGGAGTTCTGCCAACTAGACCGTGCCATAACTCATGTGAGCAGATTCACATGCCTGTCGCTGGATGGGTTCTTCCATTTTTGCTCGAGAGAGACACGTTTTACGTTTTCTTTTCTTGGTTACTTCCAGATTTAAAGCTGTTCTGAATGCTGAGAATCTAGGTAGTCTAAAGAAAATTGAGAAATTACAGTCATTTTTTTATTTTAGATTAATTTGGCAGTTGTCAGGAAATTAAATTATGCTACAATTACTTTATTTAATTGAAGCATGTAATTGTGAATCCAGAGGAATACTATTTTCAATGAGTCATTCATTGATAATTGATTATTCACTGATATTTTGTGTGTATTTCGTATTAGAACAACCCTCACCTAAAAGTAAGTGATAATCAGATTAATCTAGAATACATACACAGATACACCCACAGGTATATGTATAATTAATTAATGAAATAAATGTGTTTGAAATTATTAACTCTTTTATTTATATACATGAAATACCTTTTTAAAATAAATGAATTATTTCAGTTACATCAATTTGAGACCCTTTGAATATAAAGTTTCTCAGCTAATGTGCCCTGCCTGCTCCCAACAGGGCATAATATAGAATCATCAGACCACCAGCTCCTGTCCAGAGTGCTGGGAACAAGCCCAGTGCTGCAGGGCTGGAGTTCAGGATGCGTGTCTTGGCCAGGGGTGGGGCCGGCTGTCTGAGGCCACATTTTGAGGTTTACTGTCTGGTCCAAGGGAGGTGTGGTTGCCAGTCCCAGAAGCCTAGAGAGGAGAGGGAGCAAGTGCCAGTGGTCACACCAGGCTTCCCATGTTGTCCCCAGACCCCCCATTGGAGAACAAGGTGGGCATGGCCTGTAGAGCAATGTATTCAAATTTTTCCACATCCTCAGCAACACTTGCTATTGTCTGTTATTTATATTATATTCATCCTAGGGGTGAAGTGGCATCTCATTGGTTTTGATTGCATTTCCCTAATTTTATGATGTTGAGCATCCTTTCATGTGCTTAACACCATGGAGAAATATCAGTAATCCTTTCCCCACTTTTAAATTGGGTTACTTGTTTTATTGTTTAGATATTCTAGATACTAACTAGACCCTTATCAGATGTATGATTTGCAAATATTTTCCCCATTCTGTGGGTTGTCTTCCAACTTTCTTAATAGTATCCTTTGAAAGCACAAAGGTTTTTAATTTTTTGTTCAGTTGCTTGTGCATTTGGTGTCATATCCAAGAAAATGTTGCTTAATCCAAGGTCACACAGATTTTTCACCTATATTTCCTTCTTAGCATTTTCAAGTTTTAGCTCTTCAAAAAGATGAAAATTCCAGGACACATACTAAAAAGATGGGATACCAGGACAATAAGTGTATCACAGTTGTCCCTGGCAAACCATGACATCTGGTCTCCGTACTTCTGATGGACTGTGGGAGAGAGCCAGCTTGGGGTAGGTGAAGGCAGGGGCAAAGGTTGATAAAATCTTTTATGTTTTTATATTACTGTTAGAGGCCCAGTGCATGAAATTTGTGCACTCGTGGCAGGGGGTGGAGGGTGTGGTCCCTCAGCCCAGCCTGTGCCCTCTCACAGTCTGGGAGCCCTCACTCCTTATCGCCCGCCTGCTCGCTGCTCCTTACCACTGGGCTCGCTGCTCCTTAGTGCTGCCGCGGAGGTGGTAGAGACTCCCACCACTGCCGCTGCGCTCTCCAGCCATGAGCTCGGCATCTGGCTGAGCGGTGCTCCCCCTGTGGGAGCGCACTGACCATCAGGGAGAAGCTCCTGCATTGAGCGTCTGCCCCCTGGTGGTCAGTGCATGTCACGGCAACTGGTCGTTCCATCATTCGATTGATTTGCATATTAGCCTTTTATTATATAGGATAAATGATTATTATGTTAATAACAATGTATACAGGATGAGGCAAAAGTAGATTTACAGTTTATATGCAAAATAATGCAAGAATAAACTGTTTCAGCCCAGCCCGCATGGCTCAGTGGTTGAGTGTTGACCTATGAATCAGGAGGTCGTGGTTCAATTCCCAGTTAGGACACATGCCCAGGTTGAGGGCTCGATCCTTAGTGTGGCGCATGCAGGAGGCAGCTGGTCAATGATTCTCTCTTATCATTGATGTTTCTCCCTCCCTCTTCCTCTCCCTTCCTCTTTGAAATCAATAAAAATATATTTTAAAAAAAGAATAAACTGTTTCACATACAACTGTAAGCCTACTTTTGCCACACTTGTATTTGTTACTCTCCTTTATATTTATTCAAAGATCTAAGAGGATCCGGCATTTCTTTGTTACCTAATGGAATCTAGACTGATGAGGTACAATGGCTTTCTTTGACCTTTTAAGTAATCTATAAAGAAAGCTTTGCACCCCCAGGCTGGGAGTCCTGAAAAAGGGGGTTACATGGAAATGGAGGTTGGAATATACCCAAAATCTGCTTCACATTTTTATCCAAACTGGATGCCCTTGCTCCTGAGAGCAAGTAACATTTACTCCTTTGCTTGGTCTCTCCAGCCCTAAAGATTGGTGGAATTTGGGTTTATGGTTATTGCCAATCTCTGGGGTGCATTACTGTATCCTGTTAGGCTTCTTAGCTCTTTCATCAACTTGGTAATCAATTCCCTGTACTAAACCCTCTCTATTTGAAATGTCTGGAGTGCTTTTTGTTTTCCTGATTGAACGTTGTAGGTTCAGACAGCTCCCCTATTTTCTTTTGGTCATAATTCTTTTGTGCTTAATGTTGCCCACTTCACCTTCACCCCATGGTAGTAATCTCCTTAGGGACATTGAGCCATCCCTCACTGGATTTTCTGTATTTCTGTAATTGTGTTTGAGCTCCAGAGCAACAAGGTCCTAGCTCTTGTGGGGATAACTAGTACAAGGATAGAAGCAGAAGTGAGTGCACAATGTGACTCCCCACCTACCTCAATGCAGCTGAGGCAGGACAGCAGAAACCACTCTTTACCTGGGCAGGTGACAATGACTGCACCCCTTTACATGTAGCCTGGGCTGCCTCCGTCCAAGATCAGCCTGCTCTTAAACTGCCATCCCGAAATTCTCTATAGGAGAGAGTAATGTCAAAGTGACCTACAGTGAGGGATTGAGTCTTCCAAAGCCCTAAAAGCAGCCATTACCCAAAATAGGCATCCCACCTTTTCATTTATAACTTGCCATAAATTCCAGCACTAGCAATATTATCTTTGTATGAGGAGTTGACTTCACAGTGTTTTAGAAAGTTACAACATCATAAATATCCATGAATATGTTATTTCATCTGCTCACATAACTTGTCTGCTCTGTCAGCGTTCTGACCAATTTTAGAAATTTCTATGTAAATATCTGAATATAATGGGTACAGAAAAAATGAAAACAGAACAAAATGAGGTCAAGTATCACATTTAATCCACAAATATTATGATAGAATATGAAGTTGTTTTATGGGTGGTTAAAGTAAACCCTTTTTGGGGGTGGCGGGAAGATGATGTGATTATCACCACGTCTAAAAAGAAAAAGGATGCCTAAATAGGGAATGTGAGGAGCAGGCATCTTTGGAAGCTCCTCTTTTCTCTGGTGATGGTGTCCATCTTTGTAAATGATTTGGTGGTGTCCTGAAATACTAGGCCCAGCACATTTATGTACATACTAGAGGCCCGGTGCACAAATTCATGCACAGGTGGGGTCCGGCCGGCCTGTCCCTATCAGGGCCAGCTGGGGGGAAGGGCCATAGGCGTTTGGCAGGCTAGTCCCACCCCCGATCAAGGTGGGGTGGCCGATTGGGGGTGGGGCCAGCCAGGGGGAGGGGCTGCAGACAGTTGTCTGGCCGGCCCTGCCCCTGATCAGGGTGGGGGAGCCGATCGGGATGGGGACAGCCAGGGGGAGGGGCCACAGGTGGTTGGCTGGCTGGCCTCGCCCTCTGGTCACACGATTGAACTCCTGGTCGAACTCCCAGTCAAGGGGACAATTTGCATATTAGCCTTTTATTATGTAGGATTATTAACTATGTTTCTTATACTGTACTTTGAATTTGCTTTTGCTAAAAAGATCATTATTGGGACAATGAAGGAAATCTGAATAATGTCTGAGATCAGATGATAGAATACTATATCAATGATAATTTCCTAATTTTCATAACTGTACTGAGAATAAGTTAGAAAAGGTCTTGGTTTTTAGGAAATATCCACTGGAGTGGGATAAAGGGATAAAGGGACATCATGTATGCAACTTGCTTTCAGTTAAGTAAAAAATATCTATAATAATAAAAGCGTAATATGCAAATATACTGAACGGCCAAACAGCAGAATGACCATCTGGACGACCACGCTATGACATGCCCTGGCACCAGGCCAGCCAAGGCAGGTGTGATGTGATTGGTCAGGGAGCCCAGGCCACTGGCTGGCAGGGCGATCAATAGGGGGGGGCTCTGTGATCGCCCCAAGGCTCTGTGATCGCCCCAAAGAGGGAGGCCCAGGCCACCCTCTGCGGGGCAATTGATTGGGGGGCTCTGCGATTGATTGCCCCACAGAGGGAGGTCCAGGCCACTGTCCAGCAATGCTGTGGTGGGTGGGCAGGGCCAGCCAGCGATCGCCCTGCCGAGGGAGGCCCAGGCCAGCCAAGCAATTGCACTCCACGCCTGTTGCCCACAGAGGGAGGTGACCGGTGGCGGGGGGGAGGGAAGATGGCACTGTATAAATGGCAAGCAGTGGCAGCAGTGGGGGTGGGGCCAGCTAGGGGAAGGAAAGCCCTGATAGGCCCTGACGGCCGGTCAGGCCTAGGGACCCTACCCATGCACTGCGGAGTCCAACCAGCTGGATCCAGGCTTGGCTCCCCCAACCTCCCGCAGCCCCTCCCCACAGCCGGCCCCACCCCCAGTTGGCCCTCCCCACTTCTGACTCTTACAGGAGGGAGGAGGGATCCCGATTCCTCACAGAGTCAGCCATTGGTTAGCTTTCTGCCGGCACCTTGACAGCCCTGAATACTGTTCACCTGCACCCCGGATCCTGACAGAAGGGAGGAGGGAGCCCGATTCCTTGTGGTTACTCCCCCCAGCCAGCATCAGCGACAGAATATGTCTGAAAACCAACTATTTCCTCTAATTAATTCCTTTCAATGTGCACAAATCCGTGCACCGGGCCACCAGTGTATAAAATAAATATTGTACAGTAGTGTCTCTTATCCATGGGGGAAACATCCAAGGCCCCTAGTGGATGCCTGAAACCTTGGATATCACCAAACCCTGTATATAATATTATTTCTATGCTTACAAAGCTATGATAAAGTTTAATTTGTAAATTAGGCACAATAAGAGAATAACAATAACTACTAATAAAATAGAACAATTATACTAGACCGGTGCACGGGATTCGTGCACTGGTCGGGGGCATGGCCTGTGGGGATCAGCCCACTGTGGGAGCACACTGACCACCAGGGGGAAGCTCCTGCTTTGAGCATCTGCCCCCTGGTGGTCAGTGCACGTCATAGTGACTGGTCGACCAGTCATTCTGGTCGTTCCGCCATTTGGTCACTGGGCTTTTATTATCTAGGATAAGTTTAAGCTGACACTTTAAGAGGAACACAAAATGTTACTTCAACACTCAATGCCCTATGACATGCTGGAAGTGTGCTATAAAGAAAACTAATTCTGAAATGGAGTCTGTTTCTAGCTATGGTCACTAAAAGTCACTCAGATGAAAATGAACAGCTCAGGCCTGACTCTATGGAGGTGTCGATTAAGAGAGCAGTTATGGAAATGGGTTAACAATTTTTTTTTTGGTTAATCCTCACCTGAGGACATTTTTCCATTGTTTTTTAGAGAGAGTGGAAGGAAGGGAGAGACACACAGAGAGATGTGAGAGAGAGACATCGATTGGTTGCCTCCCGCATGTTCTCTGATCCCTGTGGGGGATGGAGCCTGCAACTGAGGTACGTGCCCTTGATCAGAATCGAACCTGGGACTCTTCAGTCCGAGAGCTGATACTCTGTTCACTGAGCCAAACCAGCTAGGGTGGGTTAACAATTATTGATCACTCTAATTTTCTTTAAAAAGACGCCTAGGGTGTTATCTGTGATTTTCTCTTTCTTCCTTGAGTCTGGAATCCTCCTTTGCTCCCAATTACATTTCAAGCTATTTAGGACTCTTTGGGGGAACTGGCTTGATGCCTCTCATCCCCAGATCTGCTGTAGGTCTGGAGCAGTCAGGTTTCAGGTTGAGGAGGTCTCAAGTCTAGTACCTAAGGAGACACCCTGGGAGGATTTGGTTGCTGTAGGAATGTCCATGCTGTGGGAGAGTAGATTAAAAAAAAACTCTGCTTAGTGGTTCGCTGGCATCTGGCTTCCTTTCGGTCTTACAGTGAACCCAGTAATAGTATTTCCAGGAGGGTGTGGGAGTGAAGGTGGGGAGGGTATTGGTTTGGGACTCAGAGGAAAGCCTGGTCTAGAACACTTGGTTCTCCCTTGAGACTTGTTTTTAAGGGCAGGAGATGTGGCTTTGGAGAGCAGGTATCTGCCATATAATCTGCTTTGAAACTAAGCAACAAAGACAGAATGAAAATAACAACAACAACTAATGTACCATTTAGTCTAAAAGAAAAAACTGTATTTTATATCTTCCCAATTTCTCAAAAAAGTTTTTTGTAACAGGGGTAGCTCCACAGCCACTTCGCATAGTGAATACCCTCAGCCAATACCTTCCAAACGCCTCCCGCTGGAGCATTTGTTCTCTCTCATCCTGGTTTCAGTGGAAACGCAGCAACCTCTGGGCCCTTTTACAAAGCACAATTGGGGGCTTACAAAGAAAGAAGACAGAGTTAGGAACATTCACAAGTAAATACACCCAACAGCCGAGGGGAGGGCTGTAGGTGAACACACTAGACATTCAGGAAGGTTTGAAGGCGGAAGGTGAGGCACAGTGAGCTCATTGTACAATCTGGTAGAACTCAAGGAACCATTTTTAGATAAACACCCTTATTCAAATGCCACAGACACACTGTTTCCCTACACAGAGAGACTTGGGGCCCAGCAGTTTTTATGTTGGAGCAAAAGATTTGGGTCAGAACCAAAGTTTTAAAGACTTATTGAAGAAGTTCAAAGATTCACTGGCCAGCAGCCAAGTGTAGTCTGGTTTGTTTGCATTTCCTCTGGGAACTCACAGGCAAGTGAGGAATTGGCCAGCCTCAACTGTGAGGGACACCCACTCCCCTGTAAGCCTTTTCTCCCCAGGCAGTTACAAAGTGGGGGAGGAGAGTCAGGGGGAACAAGTCCCTCACAAAGGCCTAGTTCAGCAGCCCAGTAAGTTCCCTGCTGAGTGAAGGGGTCTGCAATCTCCCTTCACATCAACCCAGTGTTAATTGGTCCACAGTGAGACCAACATCATCCAGAGGGTGAGAGGCAGAGAGGGGAGAAGTGGGAGGTGAAATGTCACCACTTGTCTCCACTACTGATGGTCAGAGAACCTGCTCCAAGTTCAGAGGCATCAAGCACGTGTACTCATGGGCTGGCTTTCCTTGTTCAAGTTCTTGGAGATGTTAAGTTTTGCCAAGAATCTTTCAAGCAATCCTGTTGTTTGTAGTTAACTCGAAGAGGTTGGGGAAATGTCTCAATAGGATTTTACACTAAAAATATATATTCGTGGTTTTGGGAGTTAGAAAAGAAGTTTTTGTACATCCACACATATGTGTACACATACACAAACACAGCATGAAGATCCTCTCTTTTTCTTGGGATTTTGATCACATTGGTTGAAAATGTGCAAGGATGCATGATTGAGGAGCTGAGAGATTTAAAGAGGTGGGTCCTTAGTCCTCCTAGACTGATAAATCCTGCATTTGGCCAATGACCATTGCTGAGCAGAATTCACAACCTCTTCAATGGTTTGGACACCTAAGTGGCAGGAGATACATATCCATGATCTCCATGAAGGATGGAGGTCATGGATATATACATGTGATAGAGCACGGGAGAGTAGGCAGGAGACTCGAGTAAATGTGCCAAGGAGGATTCTGGGAAGATGGTGGAGTAAGAGGCAACAGGAAATGTCTCCCCACTAAGACAGCAATTTCATTGGCAGAAGTTGTCTGATGTAAACTATTTTGGAACTCTGGAGTCTATCAATAAGGCTTACAACTTTTATGAGAAGGCTTGGATGGTTAATTTTGGTCAATTTCAGCTCTTAGCACAGTAGCAGCTACTTACTCCCTATTCCCAGCCATGTGGCAGGCAGCTTTGCACATGTTCAGTTTTGAGCAGCTTGCACAAAATTGCAGGAATCAGGTTGGTCAAAAAGGATCCTGTCTTCCAAATATGGGTTCTGATCACTGATTGTGACTTCTGATCACAGAGATGCAAAGAGGCAGGTGGTCATTGTTGCTGCACCTCCCATAATTGTGTTTACCTTCCAGCTGGTGTGACTTCCAGGGGATTTAAAGAGCTGGTGATACCAATTTTTCTGTTTGGATCTGAGTTTGTTGTCTCGTGAAGTTGAACAATGAATTCATGGACAAAGAGGTAAGTGAAAACAAAATTTTATTAAGAGAGACTCCCCACAGTGGGGAGGGGTCCCAAGTTGGTTGCCAGTGAAGCTTCTGGACAAAGAAGCTTTGCTAGCTCCTGATTGATCATTTCAAATAATTCTGCCTTAGCAACATCCATACATTTTAAAGCTCAAGTTCCCACCGGTGGGACGGACCTGATTGAGGACTGACATGTCAGGTCTGAGGTGACGTCACTATCTTTTCCTCGCTCAACTGGGTTCAGCCCTGGGTCATCTTGTTTATTTCTGCGGTTTTTCTCAGAATAGGGCACAGCCAGCAAACTCTATGCTGTCATGTCTGCAATGTCCTGATATTCTTGGATTTCTCTATTTAGTTTCCCTTCTCCAGGACCCATCCCTAACTGCCCAGCTACCTTCTATCTCCTCACCGGCACCTTCTCCTCTGCATATTTCCTTTCTGGGAGCCAGATATTAAAGACAAGGACATTCGGAAAAAACTACATGTATGGGGATAATTAGAAAGTGGCTGTGCATGCCCAGGGAAAGGCGAAGGCTCAGAAAAGACCTTACATTTATACCTCAGGCTGATCCTTATCACAGAGACAGCCTACAACAATAAAGCAAGAACAACACCCCCCGCCCCCCGCAAAAAACAAACAAAAAGAAAACCCACAAAAAAACAAAAACCAACCAAACAAAAAAACCTAGAAAACCCTGGGAAAGGGGAGAAGCAGATATCCAGAGTTACCACATTTTTAGATCCAAATGTCCAGTTTTTAACAACAAAAAAGTTATCAACCAAGAATCCTATGTCTGGCAAAACTAACCTTCAAAAGTGACAGAGAAATTAAGACATTCTCAGAAAAACAAAAGTTGAGGAAGTTTGGTATCACTAGGCCTAGCCTGTAAAACAAAAGCTCAAGGGAGTCCTTCCTGCAAGATGAAATGAGAGGATGAAGAAATAAAGATCACAATAAAGGTAACTACACAGGCCGTTATAAAGGCTAGCATTATTTTGTACATGATTTACAGGACTAATACATTTAAAATAATTATTAATTTATGTTTTTGGACACACAACGTAGAAGGATATAATTGTGTGACAACAACCGAAAGAGGTGGGGACAGAGCTGTAAAGGAGCAGAGTTTTTGAATGCTGTTGAAGTTAAGCTGGTATAAATTCAAATGAGAGTGTTTAACTTTGGGACATTAAATGTACTCCCCATGGTAACCACAAAGGAAATAGCTGTAGAACATACACAAAAGGAAATGAGAAAGGGTTTTAGCATTTCACTACAAGATATCAACTACACACAAAATAAGGAAGAAATGCAGGGACAAAAAGCTATAGGCATGTAGAGAACAAATAGTAAAATGACAGAAGTCCTTTCTTATCAGTAATTACTTCAAATGTAAATGGATTAAACTCTCCAATCAAAAGACAGAGATTGGCAGAATGGAAAAAACACTCATGATCCGACTATATGCTGTTGACAGGAGACTCACTTTAGATCCGAAGACACAGGTTGAAAGTGAAAGGATAGAAAAAAAATTTCATGCAAATAGTAACCAAAAGAGAGCAGGAATGGCTGTACTAATATCAGGCAAAATAGACTTTAAATCCAAAAAGGGTACAAGAGACAAAGAAGAATATTACATATTAATAAAAGGTTCAACACAGTAAGAAGACACGACAATTATAAACATTGATGAACTTAATGATAGGAAGCAAAAACTGATAGAATTGAAGAGAGAAGTAGATGATTCTATAATAATAATTGGATACTTTAATATCCTGTCATCCTTAAACTTAGATGAATCCACCACCTCATAGAGGCGACCCTTTAAGAAGGTGATGAGGCTTGTCCTCCCAGGAATGATGCAGAGGATGCTTGAGGCTCAACCCTGATCGGCACGAGTCTTAGTTATGCATGTCATTGGGATTTGTTTCTTCTGAATCTACACCCGTAATGTAATTCCAATATTGAAAAATTATTATGTGTGATGTATAGCAATATAAAAGAGCAACTTTTATATTGCTAGTAAGGCATCAATGGACAGAGGGAGATGATAGCTAAAGGGTACCAGGTTTCTTTTTGAGGTGATGAAAATATCCTAAAATTGTGGTTATGGTTGCACATATCTGTGAATATACCAAAATCTGCTGAATTGCATGCTTTAAATGGGTGGATTGTATGCTATGTGAATTATATTTCAATAAAGATGTTCATAAAAAAGGTGAGTTCACAACACTGGGGTGCATAGTATGAAACATAAAGACATATATTAGAGATATTTCAAAGAACGCTAGTTGTATATATGAATAAGGATAGTGTTATTTCAGTGAGAGAATGAGTTCTCCACACTGGGGTCCATTCCCATCACTAAGGAAACACGACCCTCTTGGCAGGGAAGACGTTGCTCTGAGAGGTGGACGGAGGAAGCCCAGTCACCCTCGGGATCTGGGGTGCATGTCATTGGCACAGAGCGAATGCTGAATGTATTAGGGTTATGTTAGGAGGGAAAGAGCACTCTTCCATCCCCTGGCTTGTGAAGGAAGAGCTTTTGGGCTATAATGACATGTATTAAAAATGTTTCAAACAGTGGGGGAGAAGTTCTGAGAACTTCATAAATGTTCCATTTATTGGGAGAATGGCCTTATTAATATACTAGAGGCACAGTGCACGAAATTTGTGCACTCTGAGGGGGGGGTACCCCTCAGCCTTGCCCTTTTGCAGCCTGGGAGCCCTTGGGGGATCTCTGACTGCCAGCTTAGGCCCATTCCCCTTAGGCTCTCACCACCACTGCTGCACTCGCCAGCTGTGAGCCTGGCTCAGGGCTTTTGGCTGAGTGGTGCTCCTCCTGTGGGAGTGCACTGACCACCAGGGGGCAGCTCCTGCATTGAGTGTCTTCCCCCTGGTGGTCAGTGCATGTCATAGCGACCGGTTGTTCCACCATTTGATCGATTTGCATATTAGCCTTTTATTATATAGGATTTAAACCTAATTCTGATAATTTACTATGATATTTGACTCAAATCAGTGATGACTTATTCATGACTTTGCTTATCACCCTGTTATCTCTACAAAGATGTGTTGCTGGAGTCTGACACATTTTGATTTGAAATGTGTATCTCGGTAGAGGGTCAGTCCTAATATTGGATCCCAGCGAGCACCTGCTAAGCTGGTGACTGGCTGACTACCTGGGCCCACAGTGCAGCTACTGGTCTTCATGGATTGATTTTTACCCTGCATTTTCTGGCTTAAAGCTTTTCCCTTTTGAAATCATGAACTTAGACCTAAGGTCAGAAGTCCTGACGGGGATCATCGCGGAGTCATTCCTCAGTCTATTTGAAAGCCATTTCTTCATTTAAATAATGAATAGCTTCCCTCTAAGAAAACTGCAATGAAGAAATGTCCGAAGCTTCTCTACTGTGATGCTCAGAATACGGAGCTATGGAACTGGAAGGGTTCTTAGGGACCTTGTGCAACTCTCTGTCTCCCAAACCCAACTATCAGTTTCTAAAGTCAAGTTATAGCTGCTTCTGATACAGACCAGGGCAGCCCATTCCCATCACTAAGGAAACATGACCCTCTTGGCAGGGAAGACGTTGCTCTGAGAGGTGGACGGAGGGCGCCCAGTCACCCTCGGGACCTAGCCCACAAGCTCTTCCTTCACCAGCCAGAGGCTGGAAGAGCGCTCTTTCCCTCCTAACATAACCTAATTGCTGCTTCCCCGCTAGCCTGGGCATTCAGCATTCGCTTTGTGCCAAGCTCTGGCTCCCACCCAGCCCCTCCTTGAGGTGGAGCCAATCCCCAGGCTCCCCTTTCCCAGGAACTGGTCCAGAAAGGCCTTAGCAGTCAGCAAGGAAGAGTCCTATACCACAGCCTGGGGGGTCCAGTTGCCCAAACTCTGGTTGCCTGGGTGGGCGGCCAGCACACCTCCTCTGTAGAGACCTGCCCCAACTCAGCAAAAAAAAAAAAAAGGACAAAAAAAGGACAAAAAAAGGAAAGGACATGTTAGTGTGGTACTGAGGTGCTAATGAGGTTGGGATGTGAGAACTGCTTGCTCTGGCTAACACCCTCCTCCTTCTGGGACTGGGAGGCATTCTGAGTGCCACATGCCTTATTCTTCAACCAAAGATTAAGCTGTTGGGATCCTGGAACCACACACATTCTGGACACCTGGGAATCTGCATGCTGCAGGTGCAGCTGGAACTGGGACAGTGTGGACAGGTCCAGGTCACTTCTCCTTCGCAAGCTTTCTCCACTATTCCCCTCCTTGAGAGCAGCAGTGCCTGGCATGTCTGGCGATGGCCTCTCTTGTACCTTTGAGATTTATTGTTAGGATTGCCAGGACAGGTTTGTCCATTCTTGATTTATGTGTGGTAGCTCTATCTGGCCAGTTTTCATGTGGGAGTCTGCCCCTTTCTGCAGCAGGCCTCTGTGTCCCTCAGACACAGGTTTACCCTTCAACCTTTGAGGCCCACAAATGAATCGGCATCAAGGGCAGGGTGACACTCATTCTGTACAAGCCTATACTTACATATGTAGTAGCAACATTTCTCAAAATTGAGAACTCACAGATGCGCAACTAGGCCTGCAGACCCCTAGGGGATGCCCAGGCCTAGGTAGAGAAACAGATTAAGTTAAATAATTTTCTCTCATTTGAGTTGATCAGTCAGCATGAATGACATTGTCAACACAAAGAGGAACTCAAACCCCGAAGCCAGATGGCACCAGCTCGTTATAAGATAGTCATCCCCACATGATTCGGAAGCTACTGATGTTGATCTTGATTTTTTTTTAAGTTAGGATGATACAAAAATCTTAAAACTCCTTTTAGAATTCATGGACTCTTGCCCCTTCCAGCTCATCCACCACAGAACTTCCAGGATTCCTAGGTGCCATTTTTGAGGACAGCATTGTAGAAAAGTCTTTTCTCT
>NW_005871071.1:6481874-6503979 GCF_000147115.1 Myotis lucifugus | reverse complement strand
TGGAGAGACGCACAGATGGACAAGTCTTTTCATTTTCCAAAACGCTGAGCAGAGACCTGGAGTTGCTGAGGGTGTCAAGACTCACAGATGCAAACACGGAGGAAGAGTGATACAGACGTATGGCAGGCACAGCCGGCAGGGAATGTGTTCCTGCAGGGTTCAGATTCACGGAGGACACCTCATCAGGGTGGGGTGGGAACTTCAGCACACATCCCTCGTGTCCTTCCGTGGGGACAGAGCCGAGTGCTCAGGGATGCTCAGAGAGTTGATGTTTCCAGATAACAGACAAGCTGCTCTGCCACCCCTTCACCCGCCTTAAAGAATGAGTCCTTTCCCTGCCTTAGAATTGCTCAGCCAGGCATCGCTCTCTCGTTTGTGTGGGGCTTGATCAACTGAGTGATTTTGTACTGTTACTTGTTTTGAAATCAGTTTTATTTCAGGTGCCACTTACATGTAGACATGCTAACGTTTTTGTGGGTTCTCATTATTGAAAATTTTGTACAGGATTCTGAGCAAAATGCACATCCACAGAGTCCTGTTTTTGAAAGCCTCTGCTAGCCTGTCATACTTTTTTTTCCCCCCCAGCCAAAACAGCTTTTCAGGGCCACTAAGTGACATAGTTAGAATCCTGAGAATAAACCAATAATTAGATCCTTTCTTTGGTTACTGCATTGTTATGTAAAGTATCTGAAATTTGTAACCATTTCATTTGGCTGAGGAAACTTGACAGTCACTTGAATTTATATGCCAATGGTATGCTGAAATGTATATAAAGGGTTGGGTTAGAGCAGTGGTCGGCAAACCGCGGCTCTCGAGCTACATGCGGCTCTTTGCCCCTTGAGTGTGGCTCTTCCACAAAATACCACATGCGGGCGCGCACGTACAGTACAATTGAAACTTCGTGGCCCATGCGCAGAAGTCGGTTTTCGGCCTGAGCGAGTCTATTTTGAAGAAGTGGGGTTAGAAGAAGTGGGGGGTGTCGGTCAGTCGGTAGGGCGAGGGGAGACGCAGCGCGGGGGAGGCGTGCGCAATTCATGCAGGAGTTGAGTGAGCCAGTCAGTCAGCAGTCTCATGTGCAGTGGTTAGTGCTAGTCGCATCCGCAAATCGCGCGCGGGTGACAAAAGTACCTACAAAAGCATAAAGTACGACAAAAGCATAAAGTTACCTGTATTTTTCCAACCAGCTGCAAATCCTACAGGTATTTTTGTCATCAATTTAAGAATTGTAATTCTTTTGTGTTGGCGGCTTTATTATTATAAAATGAAACATTTTTTTTTAGGTGCCCTGTTTGAGATGGCTACAAAGAAGAAGCAAAGAAAAACGGAAGACGAAAACCGTGGATTTAAAGTTGAATTTAAAGTTGAATGTACCTACCTACATAGTTTAAGTTTAAAAAATTTGGCTCTCAAAAGAAATTTCAATCCGTTGTACTGTTGATATTTGGCTCTGTTGACTAATGAGTTTGCCGATCACTGGGTTAGAGGAACGGTGGGTCTCCTGTGCCTGGGTAGCCCAGCTCCCTCTGACTTGTTGTTGATAAGCTGGAGATACACCCCCGCTGACCCTGCAGTAGAGAGAGCTGCCTGGCTGCCGCAGTGGGGAGGCCTGAGGTCGTAGATGTCCTGGTCTACACCAGTGATGGCGAACCTTTTGAGCTCGGTGTGTCAGCATTTTGAAAAACCCTAACTTAACTCTGGTGCCGTGTCACATATCGAAATTTTTTGATATTTGCAACCATAGTAAAACAAAGACATATTTTTGATATTTATTTTATATATTTAAATGCCATTTAACAAAGAAAAATCAACCAAAAAAGTGAGTTCGCATGTCACCTCTGACATGCGTGTCATAGGTTCGCCATCACTGGTCTACACTCTGCTGTTGCACCTGCTGAGACCTGCTGCTGGAAGTGCTGCTCCTTCTCTGAGCAGAGCAAGGAGGACCCAGTTCCTGCAGAGACTCATGGGCTGTCAGAACCTGCTCGTCCCTCCTTTGCCGCCACTGCTGTGTGCCATGGCCTGTGGAGCAGGGAGACCCTGCAATCAATCCTCTTTGGCGGGGATCCCGCCTTCTGCCCTGCTGTGTCTCAGATGGACAGACGACAGCTCCACCCATTCTTTTTTGGGCCTCAGTTCTCTGGATAGGTCCACCTGCTTAGTGAAAAAAGCACCAGCCCTCAAACTAGCACGCAGTCCTTAATCAGATGAGTACACCAAGGCAGGCACTGAGGGCTCTGCATGTGAAAACTCCTTTGGCTACTGCTGGGCTGCTTGCTGCCTACCAGGTGGGTGAGAAGGGGAGCCATCTGCCTGTAATTCCCACCAGCTTTGCCCCAATGACCAACAACTCCAGCCCAGATGTGCACAAGGTATCATTGTTAGTCCTTATGTCTATGAGGAGGCACTAGGCCAGTGGTCGGCAAACTCATTAGTCAGCAGAGCCAAATATCAACAGTACAACGATTGAAATTTCTTTTGAGAGCCAAATTTTTTAAACTTAAACTATATAGGTAGGTACATTGTTATTAACTTAATTAGAGTACTCCTAAGCTGGCCTTTGTTAAAAACGTGGTATTTTGTGGAAGAGCCACACTCAAGGGGCCACAGAGCCGCATGTGGCTCGCGAGCCACGGTTTGCCGACCACTGCACTAGGCCATGCCTGTCAAATATGGAGAACAGGGGCTGACTTAACTATTCCCTATTCCTCCCTGGACATCCTTCCTATGAACTAATTTTGAGTGCTGGTAGCTGAATAACTGAACTGAATGGTTTGCACTGATATTGACATGGGAGCCAGTTGAGGCTAAATGGCCACTGTAGGTTTGTTTCACATGTTCCCAAAAACCATCTCTTGGTGCTCCTGCTAGAGAGAGACCATGGAGTGGGATGTACCATGGGGCTGAGCTAATGTGGTGTTCTATAAGAGAAGCACAGTGGGACAGGAGGTGATGTAGGAAGAGCACATCTTTTTTGTAAAAAAACCTGTTTTTATTGATTTTTAGAGAGAGGGAGAGAGAAACACTGATGCAAGAAACATCGATTAGCTGCCTCCTGCAGGCCCCCTACTGGGGATTATGCCCCAAACCCTGGGCATGTATCCTGACTGGGAATCGAACCAGTGACCTTTTGGTGCATAGGGTGACACTCAACCAACTGAGCCACACGGGCCAGGGCAAGAGCACGTCTGTTAATGTGGTGTCCTTTAGACAACATTATAAGACAATACATTGTCCTGATGTTTATTAAGACTATGATGAAAATGTCAGAAGCCACAGTGTGAAAGGGAGGCTGTGAGACATTCAGAAGAGGCAGTCACCATGTCTGTGAGTGGCTCCCCCTGGACCAGGGACACATACCCCACCTCGTTTCCCCTGGGGCTACTTCCCCGTAGGGTCTAAGTGCAGAGGCCTTACTCTTCATTTTCTTCTTTCTTTAAATCCCATTATCCTTAACACTGTATCTAACTCCAAGGAATTTTATTTTTTATCCTCACCTGAGGATATGTTTATTGAATTTAGAGAGAGAAGAAGGGAAAGAGAGAGAGAGAGAAACATTGATGTGAAAGAGAAACATTGATCAGTTGTCTCCAGTACAGCCCCAACCGGGAATCCAACCTGCAACCTTCTGGTGCATGGGACAACGTTCCAACCAACTGAGCACCCGGCCAGGGCAGGAATTTTATTTTTGAATCACAATTCCAAAACCTCTTGTTGGAAGGGTAGTTTCAATTTATTAACAAACTAGAGAAAACAGCACACAATGACTATGAGAAGCCAAGAAAGATGGGTAGGGGTTCACTTTGCCTGACTCTCCTGTGCAGCTGGAAAAAACCCTCCTGTGCCTCACGGACTGTGCCCCTTAGAGGAGGGAGGGTGGTCCTGCAGGGAGCACAGTTCTCCGCTTCTGAGTGACGGGTGGGACTCTACCCGCCCGCTGGAGGATCATAAAACCGCACATCTAAGATCCAGAAAACAGCTTTTGAAAAACATTTTCCCAATGTGCAGCTATACTTTTTCACACCTTTAGATTCATTTTAAATTTGTTTGAAATAGCACATCTAGAGACAGATTGCAAACCCAGCCCACCAGAGCCTATTGTTCTGTTCTCTGCTGCTTAATAGTCTAGAGATCCAAGTGGATTCCTCTCACACTCTGAAGGGAAAAGAAGACCCTACATTAGCGTTTTCAAAATCGCGAACATACATTGTTTCATTTGATCCTCACAGCAGCCCAGGGAGCAGGCAGGCGGGCAGGATCCAGAGGATGGAGTCGTAACTCGTGGAGCTGGGAACCAAACCCATGTCCCCTGCCTCCTGGGCCAGGGCTCCTTCTACTCCACAGATGAACTGAGCTCTCCTTGATGAGCAGGGCAGCCTTTCTGCTTAGCATAGAAGACATGTCCTTTGGGCTCGCAAACAAAGTTGATTTAAAGTACAGACCTCGTCAGCAAGCTCAGGGGATAAACACACCTGAGCTCAATTCGGCATCCACATCAGAGGGATGAAAAGGACAGAACATGGGTGTCTTCGACGAGGGTTTCTTCCCGTTTTCTTGACTCTCACCCAGACCACACTGGGGGGCTGTGACTGGAACGCAGCAAAGTCCAGGAGGAGGGAAGATATTCAGAGGACTTTCTCATCTAGCAATTTGTTGATTCCTTCACACATCCTCTTGAGGCTGGGTCTACAGTTTCCATCCGGACTATAAAGGGTGGAGAGGAACTCCACATCAGCAAAGTGGTTGAAGACGTGGTTGATGCGCCCGTGGGTCCTGGGGGTCAGGTGTCGCTGCACCAGTTCATGCACCAGGTCCTTGCACTCGTGTAGGAGCTTGGAGAGCACGTTCCTATCGAAGGTGTATTCCACCTCATAGAAGCTGACGATGGTCATGGCGGTCTGGTTCAGCTTCTTCCTGAACTTCTCCACGATGGCAACCTCCTCCTGGTTGAACTGGTTGTTCCGGTAGAGGATCCCGATTTTGATGGCCACCTTGATTAAGTCTTTCATGATCTTGTGGGCTTCCTTCTTGTTGTGGGTGTGCTCTTTGGTGACTTTGTAGAGCTCATCAAAGATCTCACTGCTGGTGTCATCAATCAGCATGTTGGCCACGGTCTTGCTGGCTATTTTGCTCAGAATCTTCTTCTGGGCTTGAAGGGCAAAACTCTTTGAACTAAACACATCGGGACCTAAGGTAAGAAAATAAATGAAAGTTATGGCAATACGAGAACCATTTGTTATTTTCCTACAAGTGAAGCACACTAATTTGCACTTATGTTCTTAGAGCAAAAATCCATGTTTTTAGAGTCCACACTCCCTTAACTGAACCCCACCCATGCCTGGTCGCCACATGGTCCTGTCCACATGACATGCTCACTTACTTTTTGAACCTTCTAAATTGTGCTCTTCCCTCACTGGAATGGGTCTCCTCTTGTCTAGGCCAAATCTCACCTCTTTACACCTACTTCACATACAGCCTTCCAGACTCTATTAGATCACAGAGGACTCCCTATTGTGGCTGTTGCACTGGAAGCCATTTAGTTTTGCAAATTATACAGGAGGAAATTATAGCTTAATGACAAGAATGTAGTCTTTTTTTTTTTAAATCCTCACCTGAGGATATGTTTTTACTGATTTTAGAGAGAGAGGAAGGAAGAGAGAGAAACACTGATGTGAGAGAAAAACATCCATCGGTTGCCTCCCATAAGTGCCCCACCTGAGATTTGAACCTGAAACCTAGATATATGCCCCGACCGGGAATCAAACCCAAAACCTTTTGGCGTATGGGATGATGCTCCAACTGAGTCACCTGGTCAGGGCAAGAATGTAGTCTTTTTTTTTGGCTGAGTCTCAGAATTCATAGTTCATAGAGTCTAAGATGTGTATTTTTCCAGTTTGATATCTTGGAAATTGAGATGCATTTACAGTCACTGTTGCCAGGTGGCGGTTGTGCTGTGGTTGTCATTACCTGTGTGCATATCAACTTACACAATAGGAGCCAGAAATTTGGGAGAAAAGTCAAGAGTACTTTTGTAAGAAATATTGCCTCGCCAATGCTCCGACGGCACAGAGAACCGCACTGTGTGGGAAGAAAGACATCGACAACGTCAGGTCAAAGGTGCTTCAGCCAGTACTACTCTGACTGTGAAGATGCTCAGAAAAACAAAGCCAATTTATTTCCCTGTTATTTTCCACTTTATGAATGAGAAAGAGAAATACATGTTAAAAAATAATAAGTCTAAGTAAGTCTAAAAAGGATGCTTCAATAAGCATAAAATAAAAATTCTAAGAATACAGCAAGCAGTTTAATTGGCAGCACCTTTACCTTTCTTAAGAACACATAAAACAGCATCTTACAATCCATGGTGCCTTAGATCTGATGAAATCCCCCGTGAAGTCACCAATTAGCTGGAGCTGACATTTGAAAGGAACCCCCCTGGCCAGCCTGACTCATTATTACTATCTTCCCAAGGAGATTCAAGTTGCCTGAAGACAGAGACAGGAGTTTCGAGTTGCCATAGCACCTAGCTCAGTTCTGGTTACAGCGATGGGATGGTGTCTGTTAAGTACCGGAGAAATATTGCAGAAGAATAAGGAAGTAGTAAAATACGGTGCGAACTTGTACTGAAAACACAAACCCCAACAATTTTCTTGCAGAAGAATAAGGAAGTAGTAAAATACGGTGCGAACTTGTACTGAAAACACAAACCCCAACAATTTTCCTTTGAGAACCGAGGGCCCTCTAGGTCCCAAGAGCTTTTGCGCAGTGCTCTGTGGCCACCCCGAAGTGACAGATGTGATATGCAGAGTGGACAGCCAGCTTCTGCAGTCCTTGTCGGGCCCGTCCCCATCTCATCTGCCACCCCCTCTGCCCAGCCTGGATTCATTCCCTCAGTGGACAGTGATTAATTCCTGGACACTGAGGTCTTGCAGACACAGACTCAATAAACACTCAAACACAATGTAGACATAGGCCCCGGGGCTTCCTCCAGCTGCAGGCCTCTCACGACTGGCCGGGCCTTGCTCCCTCAGCCCTGGGTCCTTCCAGGAAAGTGAATCCAGCTGCAGGCTCTTCCAGCTGCAGGTCTCAGGGGACTCCACCCAGAACTAAAGTGGTGGGTGCCACAGCCTCTCACAGCCCCAGGAAGCTCCCTCCCTGAAGTTTGAGATCACAGCAATTTCAAGCAACTTCACAGCCAAGTAGCCCTGACATGGCCAAGATGTTCCTTCAGCCTCGGTGACTCTTCCGTCCCCTGAGAAAGCTGACTTCCTGATTTGTGCCCTTCCAGAGTTTGAGACAAATAATATTCCTGCCCCATCTGATGATCCACCACAGTCACCAGACCTTTGTGTGAATAACCTTTGTTCCAAAAACATCAAATCGGTCCTCGAAAGACAAATATTTACAAGCACGTAGGATGTGCAAAAGATGGTGCTGTGTGCTCAGAAGTCAATTCCACAGGAGAAGCTGAAAGACTTTGTTACTGAAATATGTATGTGCCTCCTCAGGTGATTATTCTGACGGGAACAATGAAGTCTAGCTAGATCCGTTCTGGAATATCACAGAAGCACGAATCAACTGAATGTGTGTTCACTAGAGTGTAAGCTCTGTGGGAGCAGGGACTTGTGTCTAAGCCCTCCTGTCTGTCCATCCAGAGTCCAGCGTGTTGGTGGCACATGGCAGCCAGTGGCTGGACGAGGGGTGCGCTGGCTCTGTGCCAGGCACTGCACGGTGTTAACCCTGTGAGCTGGGTGAAGCTGGCATTTCTACCAGCGCCTCCCTGCCAGCCTGATTCCAAGCCCTCTCTGTTCACCAGCAGCCTTCCCAACAGTGTCCTCTAGAGCACTGCCCGGCACACCTTTTGCTCAGATATCCCCCTAAGAATTTGAAAAATGACAAGCCTCCTTGCATTATTAACTTGACAGCAGTATTTTTCACTTCATGGTTAAATAGTTATATTTCTAATAGATATAACTTCTATATTGTTAATATTGCTACATAAAAATTATCCTTTTATTTTTTAAAATGTTTTTATTGATTTCAGAGAGGAAGGGAGAGGGAGAGAAAGATAGAGACATCAATGATGAGAGAGAATCATTGATTGGCTGCCTCATGCACACCCCCCATTGGGGATGGAGCCTGCAACCCGGGCATGTGCAGGCCTGGGATAAACCTTGACCTCCTGGTTTATAGGTTGAAGCTCAACTACTGACCCACACCGGTCGGGCTAAAAATTAACCTTTAAAATAATTCCTTTAAATGTGTCATCGTAACAAATATATCACAGCGATAAAACACCCATTACTGTCCATTTAAAAATGCTGGTGGGTGCCATTTGGGGGCCAACATCCTTTTTGTCCCTTGGTTTCTCTGCAGTCATTGAGCATTTGCTATTTGTTCAACTCTGCATGAAGTTGAACCCCCAAATGCTTAATTGGGTTCTACTTTGAATATGACCCCGCAGGGGGGTGAGATACAGACAAATGAAACAAAATAGAGAAACATGCGAAATAGCCCAAATTGGCATGAGTGACAACAGCTCTGAGGGCTATGAAGGTGGACTTCAATGTGGGTAGACAAGGATGGCTACATAGGAGGTGGTTTCTAAAAGCACAGAAACAGGCCAGCAATTTCCCCAAATCACAAAGGCCCTCATCAGTTTGCAGCATCTCTTTTGCATAATAAACATGTGTTTTTTACCTACAAAGGAGACTTGGGTACAAGTTCCTCGGCGAGGGCCCAGGAGGTCACAGGTATAGCGTCTCCAAAGCTCTAAAGATCAATAGTCATCATCCAAATCACAAGGAAAGCTTTAAGAAAAAAACCACAAACAGCAATAAGCAGATTCCCACACTCTGCCCCAGACCGCCAGGGTTAGCATCTTTAGGAGCGGGGCCAGGAATCCGAGCTCCCTGAGTGATTCTGACGTGCTGGACGCAGGGCCCGCCGATCATGACATGCCCCAGCGAGGATCCTTCGGAATACTAGTCTTACTAGACGTTCCTGGAAGGCAGGTTCTGTGGTCACTTCAGTGAGTTTGTAGCTGACTCGATATTGTGACTGGCTTTTGATGATTTGTCATACCAGGTAGCTTATTAAAGGCCTTGAGAAGTTCTGCAGGAAAGATATCTGCGTAGTTTTATTTAGCCTACCACTTCTCAAACTCACTGGACCTTAGGAAATTATATATCCCTACAACAGTATCCTGTGGCATACATGATGGGAAATGTGGGGAAAGCATTGACAGAAATAACCTCAAGGCAGCACTCCAGTCAACGTTTACGACTCCCAGGGACCTGTGGGGAGGCGCTGCTGTTCCCAGCATACACGCTTGATTGCATGATTTAAGGAGGGTGTGTGCACTGAGGGAGAGCTGGGAGGGGCAGTCCTACTCAAAATACTTTTTGCACATGGAAATCTTGGGCTTGTTTCCTACCATCCACCCTTGTGCCTCAGCTTTCTGCAGAGGGACCCTGTTGGTGACCCGCCCTCAGGAGAAACACTGCAGGCTGACGTGGAGGAAAAGGGGCCACAGGCTAACCTGACAAGCTCAGGGAAGGCCTGCATGGCAGCCTTGCAAACTCAGAGACCTAAAGTAACCACAAAGGATGGCCTGAAACGAAAACCGTTTTAAGTAAAAAGCAGTTTATAGTGGGTAGTCATGTCCTAGGCCGGTATCTTCCCTGACAAAGGTTAATCTTTACCTTAACTGAGCCTATTGTCTTTTTGCATCTATGATAACATATCATTGAAATGTCAAAGTAATTTTCCTTTTTTCTGGACCCCTCAAAGCACAGGCACCACTCTGCAGAGACCACAAATCCCCTTGTTGTTACTGAATTAATTGTTGACTGTTAACTATCCTGCACCCACCTAAGTAAAATCAGTATGTGTCTATCATTTTACTTTTTATCCAATCCCAGAGGGTTCCCCACTTTGCTTTCTCCCACCTCCTTAATCTATCACCAGTGGAGTTCATGTAACCCGCTTATATTTTCTCTTTTGATTGTAATGTATAAAACAAGATGAAAACCCGCCATTCTCTGGAGCACTATCTCAATACTTTGAGATTCTGCTTCCCGGCAATTGTCGACAAATTTGAGTTTGGCTCAAATAAACTTACAACAATTCTTCGCAGGTTTGAATGTTTCTTAGGTTAACACTGAAAGGAAGAGAGTGAGCCTCGGGAGCCGAGGTCAGGAGTGCACGTGGGATATCTGGGGAGACAGGCCTGGCTATGGGCACAGGCTTGTTTGTGGAAAGACTACGAGATCTAGAATAAACCTGTCCTCTCATCCCTGTGTGTAAGGCTTAAGAAGGCTCTTTTAGCCAGGGATGATTCTCTTACCCATATTTGAACAAAAGTTCCCATTCCCCAGCCATAAAAAGTAATGGATTGTTTAAGTACCCCGGAATCTCTGAGAATGTAGATTGAAAACACGATTATGCAGCTATTGTATATTGCACCTGACTGGCACGCTGAGACAAGATTGATGAAGCTACAAAATTCATCCTTGAAGAAAAAACAGGGCCTTCCTTAAACCAAGTCTGATGGAGGGGCTCAAGCGAAAGAATGATGAAGTCAGTGCTCTGAGAATAAGCACCAGAACTATGTAGGGAGAACGGCATAATAATGGTCATGAACTAGTTTGGCGAAAGAAAGCAAAACATTTAAGTGGACCCTTCGCTGCATGGAAAAGTGCTGGGGCCAGTCTGAGTTGATGTTTCTATAAATGATGTTCAGCCATAGTACAAGCGATGTACGTTTTTACGTTTCTAGAAAACACTGAGCTCTCCCAGATGGTGAAATGCCAAGCTGGTAGCGACAAACAGCGGGAAGCTGGGTGAGTGGGCAGAAAAGAGGCAGCTGAGCTTCGTATGGTAAGAACAAGGTACTACATTCTGGGGAAATAAGTGGTGGTGAGGACAGAGGACGGTCTCTGAGCTGTCAGCCACAGCCGAGAAAAGAGCCCTGAGCATCACCCAGGGTGTGTCCTGGTAGAGAGAGGCTGGGGGACAGACTCAACTCTTCTCTCCATACTCACAGGACTAGGTAACTTTCCTACCTATGGTCAAGGTGTGGGAAACTTGTATATGACTATGGCTACCTGTGTCGAAATTATAAAACTGGAAATTGTGTGTATTCGCCAGTATGTACTCACATAGTATCACTTCATTTCTATCAACAGCTTAAGATGATGGCGAGGCAGAGTTAGCTAAAAGCATTTAGTAGAAATTAGGAGTGGAGATAGTACCCAAAGGAAACCAATCTGTGGTCCTTAACAAGCACCATCCATCAAAGCATGAGACCCAGAGTACAAGGAAGGTGGGAGGGGTAAGACCCGGGCAGAGGGGGATCTGTGGTAGTCCAAGTTGCTGGCACTCAATCACTCACACTTAAGTGATGGAAAAGTCCAAGCAAGCCTTCTTGAGATGGAGCAGCCTCACCAACGACTTCGAATTTGAACTTCCACGATGCACACCCATCCCTCTGCTTAGCTGCACATACTCTCAGAGAAGCTGATTAGACCAGTCCTGTCCCCCAGGGCCCATCCTTCACTAATGACAAGGGGCCAGGAGCCAGTGGAGAAACTGACACCCCCCCTTCCTGCTCTTTGTTGTTCCCGGGGTGAATGAGGAGGAAGAGGGGTTGACGGTGGGTAAGGTGGTCTGCAGGATGGCATATCCATGGCGACGATACAGCACCTTCCAGAGAAGACACGGCCTCTGCTTTAGTTCTTGGTGGCCCCTTTGCAGCTGCGAGAACAAAACTACTAAGGAACGATTAAGTAGTGTTTTGAAACACAAACCTGACACAGTTATGGTTTCCAGAAAAACTGAGTTGTTGCATCTCCAGTGGAGTCAAACTGGAAAACATCTTCCTTTTCTTGTGTAAAAGTGTGGTTCCTATACTGCTGGGATATTGAGAAAACGCAGCACTGGTGGTGGTACAATGAGATGAAATCATCAAGGAACCTTTGAGTTAGGGACATGCCAAAACTTTGACACCCCCCCACCCCCCCGTAATGATCAAAGCTGAGAAGCTCATGAAAAATGCCCTTTCATACTTGAATGAGATGGCATTTTTAAGGCATTAAGAAAGGTATTTTGGGATACTTTAAAAGGCATCACAGTACAATTTAGATGGCCTGGGAGGGTTAGGAAATGGATTTCTCTGACTGGAGGATTAATCCAGCACATTCTTGAGGCCTTCTTAGGTTTGGCCCCTACCCTACCTTCCCGAGGTCCCCGAATTTCCACCACTTGCAATAAGAAGTAAGCAGCCCTGGTCCTGGGGTTGCCATGACTCGGAGGGCAGCAGCTGTACCAGGCACCATTAGTGGGTGTGCACAATGAAAACATTAGAACCTCTATTCTGTTTCCTTGCTCTCTAATGGGATAAATTAAGCTTTTCTAATATTTAACATACAGGCTGGCCCTAGGACTTGGAGTAGGCAATTAGACACACATGAGCAGAGTAGAAACAATAAGCCGGGTAGGGAAGGTCACCAGGGTGGGAAGCCCCAGGTGCCTATGGGTAAAACTGGGAGGGCAAGTATTGTTGGGTGGGACCTCACCCCCAAGGTGACCTTTCCTCCTGTGGCATGTCCCTAGTCATGTGGCAGACCCCCTTAGAGGAGGAACAAGGGGGCCAGAGAATAGCTTCAGATGACTCCCATACAAGCCCTTGCAGGACCACTCCCCTAAGCATTAAGCCCTCGAGATAATGAGGTTCTGACCCACATCAAATAATCTCAGGAACAAAGCCTCGGGTCTGTTGACCACAGAGACAGAGTTTTGGTCAAACTAGAGATAATATCCAGGCCTCAGTTGTGTTTCAGCTCCAGGCCCAGAAAAGCAACAAAACCAGACAAAACAGACACCGTGGCTGCCTCAGGACCAGCTGCACTGACTAATGGCCTCCTACCTGAATGCCGATCAACCTGTAGAGACCATGACCTTGAAAGGACACACCTGGAAAAGCTGATGAATATTCTATTGAGATCCTCCCGAGTCCTCCCCTGAAATCCTCGCCTTTGGAAACAGATAAAACCCCTTAAAGCAAAGGACCAGCAAGTGCATTGCACGCTCTCTCTGGTGAGCATGCCCATGCCTTTCCCCACCCCTTCCTTCCTCAGGCAGCGCTCTCTCTCTCACCCCAGCAAACCCAATGCCTTTCCTCCCCCTTTCTTCCCTCAAGGTGCGTGCCTTTGCTTTCTTTCTCCCAAGCTCCAAAGGCCCTTCTTTTGCCTCAGTAACTCATTTCCTGAGTCACTTCTACCCGTGACTTTCTACATAAACTTTTGCTAGTATTTGAGTTCCTTGGCTCTGAATTCCTTTCTTAGCCGAGCTCAAGGACCGAGATATAACATCTGGTGCCTTTCCCATTGGTATGTGGTATCCTAAGGGAACCCTCACCGGGGCAGTGGGTAGTGGATCCCTCACTTGTTTGTTCCCTTCCCGCAATTTTGAATTATTTCGGCATATGTGTATGTGTGCTTGGTTAAACAGACTCACTGATTATATTATTTAGTTCTAACTAAACTAACTCACAAAATGTACCAGTGATTTTTAAAGATTCCTGCAAGAAACACAACTGAGGACTGAAGATGTTCTGCTGATCATGGCAACACAAGTGAACAGCAAGACCATGGCGGAGCGGACGTCTATCCTCAGCGCAAGCACTTTTCCGCACCCCGCTTATAAGGTAAAAGTAATGATCTAATCAGATCTGACAGGAAATGGGCCATAAAAGTTTCAAAAGTTCAAATAAGATGATTTGAAATATGGATTTCAAACACTTTTACTTGCCTTGAGACATTCCCAGAGGCAGTAGGCAGCCATGGCAATAAGCAAGACAGATTAACAAATGGGGATTCTGATGCTGGCCTGTCTTGTGGGTGCTGGGCAGGCAATGAGCCTCAGCAGACTATTGGGGAAGAGCGATGAATCAAGGATGAGGCTGGTGCTTCTCCCAGCTTGGGAGACCGGAGGGCAACAGGCATCTGGGAATGTGGGGGGAACAGGCATCTGGGAATGTGGGGGGAAGATGACTTCTCCAGTCCTGAGCATGCTGCGTTTGGGGGGCCCGGGGAGGGGGGGGCATGTGGGCCACACAAGGCTGTGTAGTGGGCACCTCCAACTAAACTTGTCCTACCCTGAGCTTCCCATTTTCCCATCCAAACCCTGTCCCTTCCCATAAAAGCAAGACATGGTGAAAAGACCCTTTCTCCCTAAGTAATTAGCCAATTAGGGATCCTGAGGGATAATGCAAATATCTATTTCGATGGTGTAAGCTACTCTCTGTTCACAGCTTGCTGGGCATCACTGTAGATCACTGTGTCAGAGCTACACTTTACCTTTCCTAGGCAGTCTCTCTCCCCTGTGTGGTCCACCATCAAACCATCCCTTTTCCCTCACCAAGAGAATGAATTATTTAAAAATAAGGGTTGGAAGTGAAAGGCAGGCTTGGGTACAGAGGGTTGGCAGTTGGTGGATGGAGGGAGAAAGGAGTGAGTTGCCAGAGACAACTGAATGCAGAGAGGGGGTGTGGCATTAGCCAGTCTCCACTTCCTCTGCCACATGGCCAGTTGTCCCTCCTCCAGCTTGGGCTTGGGTGTCCCTGAAATCTTGCCTTTGGCTCAGGCCTGGGAGCAGGCACAGAAATTCATTCATCCAGGGGTCTGGAGAGAGGATTAAGTGTTTTGGGGGGACCATGCATGATGAAATTTCTTGGCTGTATTGGATATTTTAGGGTGCTGAGCAAGGATATACAAAAGCAATGGTAGTCAAACCGGGCACTCCTTATAGGAAAGCACGTTAAAAGCAGCATTTCACCATCTTCAAGATGAAGATCACACTGTTGTTTTTTTATTGCAAAAATAAATTCCTGGGCCTTGAAATAACTTACTGTTTCAGGTGAAATGGGAGATATCTGTAATACTATCAACAATAAAATATATGTTAAAAAATATAAAATAAAAAACTAAAAAAAAAAAGAAAGAAAAAAGAAAGAAACATTGGCAGGGGCAGCTGTAAACCCTACTAGCTCCTTATCTCATCTTGTTTTAGTTTCCCACCAATCCACCCATCCACCAGCACAAAGGAATCTGTAACTCAATTAATAATAACCACATCAGAGATAATGTTAACTTCTGAGCACAGATTCTGTGCCCAAGGTAGTGTATACCATGTATTGGATCCTCACAAGAGTTCTGCAAGAAAGGGGCTGTGAGTTCCGTTTTATAGATGAGGAAACTGAGGCACAGCAGATTTAAGTAATTCACTCAAAGCTAAGAGGCTAGTAGGTAGCAGAGCTGTAGTTCCAATCAGCTCCAGACAAAGCCTGCAATCTTTGCTTTCATGCATCTGCTTTCAGAAAATTGTCCTTGGCTCCCTAGTGACTGTGATTTCTCACTTATTTGAGACATTAGATAGGCCTCAATTAAATCCCCATCTAACAAGGAAATTTAGATTTCATCCTTTTTTTTTAATACAAAAAGTCAGTCTTACTACACAATGGAATAATACCACATATTCATCAAGTTACATGAAGCTTTCATTTTTAAAGGGAATTTTATGTATTTCAACAGAGATACATATTGATTTTGTTCTTCATATTGATTATACAGATGGCTCTGAAAAGTGAATGAGTGATAATTTTACTTATGAGAGCTAACTGTGAAGTCACCGGTGGGTGAATCATCTCCAACTCAACAGGTTAATTTTGGAGATCTGAGAGATATTTTTGTCTCACTGCAGTAGAAGAGCAACCATCACTAAAAACATCTACTTACATGATTTCTTTAAACACTTAATGCCCGGCCAATGTGGCACAGTGGTTGAGTATTAACCTATGAAATAGGAGGTTATGTTTCTATTCCCGGTCAGGGCACATGCCCGGGTTTCAGATTCTATCCCCAGTGGGGGGCATGCAGGAGGCAGCTGTTGAATGATTCTCTCATCATTGATGTTTCTATCTCTCCCTTTCCCTTCCTCTCTGAAATTAAAAAAAAAATCAATATCAATATCAATATTTACCTCTGAGGGGTCCCGGATTGCGAGAGGGTGAGGGCCAAGCCGAGGGACCCCAGCAATGCACAATCAGGGCCGGGGAGGAACATGGGAGGTTGCCCAGCTGGGGAGGGACCATGGGAGGGCTCCAGGGCATGTCCGGTGCATCTCACTCAGTCCCAATTGGCTGGACCCCAACAGCAAGCTAACCTACCGGTCTGAGCATCTGCCCCCTGGTGGTCAGTGCACATCATAGCGACTGGTAGACTAGTCAACTGCCCCCTGGTGGTCAGTGCACATCATAGTGAGCGGTTGAGCGGCCTTAGCATATCATTAGCATATTACGCTTTGATTGGTTGAATGGACGACCGGACCCTTAGCATATTAGGCTTTTATTATATAGGATATATATATTAAACAATACTTATTCACTCCTCCCCCACTCTTTTTGTATCTAACAAATAACTAGTGTCTCTCCACCCAGTTGGAACAAATCTTAACATTTTGTCCTCAGAGACAGAGTGAGGTAAGTCACATTCAGGCATAACAGTAACAGAGTCCACCTATGTGTGAACAGTAACTCATCATATCCTTGCAGCAGCTCTATGAGTAGGCACTAAATAGCATCACCATCAGCAGCATTTAAATCCAAGGAAACCACAGCCAAGAGAGACTACGTAGCGTGTTTAAGCTACCATTTCAGAGTGGCAGAGCTAGATCAGACCCAGGCAGACTGCCTCAGAACCCTGTGCTTTAATCCCCCCACACTGAACGGCCATTCATGAGGTGATAAACATCAATCGTTTTAAATGGTTTTTGAATTATTGTTCACTTTAAAATGGAGATGGAGCAGGTGTTTTTCCTCAGATGCATTTCAAATTTATAGGTAAAACAGAAAATAACGTAACAAACTCTACTTGGGTGGCCACCGCCCAGTTGGAACAAATCTTAACATTTTGTCCTCAGAGACAGAGTGAGGCAAAGCCCTCTTTGTTTTCAACTGCCTCTCTTTCCCTTCTATCTCCCCAGGTTGAATTGAATTTCAGAGGTTGATATGTCTTTGTCTCATCTATGTTTTTATACTTTTGCCCATGAGTATGCATCATCCACATTATATTGCTCAGTGTTCTTAAATTTTGGATAAGGTGTCATACTACAGAATCTTTTGCAACTCTTCATTCAACATCATGCTTTCTAGATTTATCTAATTTAGTCATTTAGTTGTTTATATGAACATGCTATATAACCATGTTTCCTGTTGATGGACATTTAAACTCCTTCCACTTTCTGCAAGAAAAAGGCCCACAGACGTGTCTCTTTGTGCGCACACACAACAGTGTACCTAGAATGCAACTGCCAGGTCCTGTACCAGAGAGGTTGCCAATTGCTTTCCAGCGAGATTGCACTAATTTTCACTCCCAGCAGCAATGTATGACTTCCCACAGTTCCACTTCCTCATCAACACTTCAAATAGTCCACCTTTTAATATTTTGCCAATCTGATAAGTACAGAATGGTATCTTGTTTTAATATAAACTTCTTTGATTCCTGGTAAGATTCAATATATTTTCTGTGTATGAACATTCAGGTCTTTTATCTGTGAGTTGCTCATTCATATAATTTACTCATTTTTATTTCCTCCCAACTTGATTGTATGTCTTTTCCTGGCTAATTTGTCAGAGCTTTTAATACCTTATGGATGCTAATCCTCTGCTGATCACACTATTGCCTCTCAGGCTATAGAATTATCTTTTAAATTACAGAAATTAAAATTTTTAACATAGTCACATTTATCAGTATTTTCCTTTATAGTTAGTGATAATTTTGCATTGTTTTTTTTAAAAAAATATTTTTACTAGAGGCCCAGTGCACGAAATTCATGCAAGGGTAGGATCCCTAGGCCTGGCTGGCGATCAGGGCCAATCTGTGGGGTGACCAGCAGGGCAATCAGGGGCGCCCTGCTGGCACCCACCTTGGCCGGCCTGGCACCACTCACCTGCTGGCTTGCCCCCTGCCGCCAGTGCTGGTTGCCTCCCTCTGTGGGGTGACCAGCAGGGTGATGGGGCGGGGGGGGGGAGGGCGGCACTGGCACCTGCCTTGGCTGGCCTGGGGCCTGCAGGCTGGGGTCAGCGCCTGCGTTGAGCATCTGCCCCCTGGTGGTCAGTGTGTCATAGTGACCGGTCATTCCACCGGTTTGTTCTGCCCCTTTGGTCGATTTGCATATTAGGTTTTTATTATATAGGATTGATTTCAGAGAGGAAGGGAGAGGGAGAGAGAGAGATGGAAACATCAATGATGAGAGAGAATCATTGATTGGCTGCCTCCTGCATGCCCTCTACTGGGGATTGAGCCTACAACCGGGCATGTGCCCTTGACCGGAATCGAACCCAGGACCCTTCAGTCCGCAGGCCGACACTTTATCCACTGAGCCAAACCAGCTAGGGCTGCATTGTGTTTTAAAAAATCCATTCCTGCCATTAGGTGATAAGTGAGTCTTAACATATTTCCCCCAAATCTTAAGGTTTTGCTTTTCACATTTAGGTCTTTAATCCACCTGGAATTTACTTGTGCATATTGTATGAGGTACCTTTTTCTTCTCACAATTTACTCAATTTATTGAATAGTTCATCCTTCTGCTGCTGATCTCTTAGGCCCATGGTCGGCAAACTGCGGCTCGTGAGCCACATGCGGCTCTTTGGCCCCTTGAGTGTGACTCTTCCTAAGCCTTAGGAGTACCCTAATTAAGTTAATAACAATGTACCTACCTATATAGTTTAAGTTTAAAATATTTGGCTCTCAAAAGAAATTTCAATCGTTGTACTGTTGATATTTGGCTCTGTTGACTAATGAGTTTGCCGACCACTGTCTTAGGCCATCTTTTGTTTATCAAGTTTAAATAATTCATGGGTCTGAGTTTTTTATTTTGTTCCATTGAGCAATATCTACTTCAGTACCAATATCACACTGCTATAAAATTACTATACTCATAATAAACCTTGATAAGCCATAGGGAAGTTCTCCTCATTTTGTTTTTCTTAGAAATTATCTTGACTATTCTTGCCTTTTTCATATGAATTTTAGGATCATTTGACCAAATGCCATGAATACCCTGTATTAATATGGGGTAAACTGGAATCTTTATATTAAGCCTCCCATCCAACATGATGTATCTCTTCATTTAGTTGGATCTCCTGTGTCCTTCAATAATGTCTTATAGTTATTTCCACAAAGCTATTGCATATCTTTCATTAGATTTACTTCTAGGTACCATATAGTTTTGGTTGTTACTATAAGTGTAATTTTTTCTATTATAGTTTCTAAATGGTTATTAAGGATATATAGGAACCCAACTGATTCCTGTATATTTATCTCCAATTGAGAGATTCTGCTGAGTTCTGTTATTAATTCTAATAGATTTTATGTAGCACATCTTGGATTTTTTTTATGTGAACAACTACATTGCCTGTACAAAATGATTGTTTTTTCTACCTCCTATTTCTTTTTCTTGCCTTATTGAACTGGTGGGAACCTCCAGTACAATGCTGAATAGTAAGTATGTTATTTGGCATCCCTGTCTTGTTCCTGACTTTAATAGAATTATCTCTAAAATCTTTCCACCATATGATATCTGATGTGGGTTTTTGATGGATATCACTTACCCAGTTAAGGGATCTTTCTTCTGTTCCTGTTTTGCTAAGGCTTTGTTTCAAGGTAATTTTATCAAACACTTTCTTTGTACCTACTGAGATGATCATATGGTTTATCCCTTTTAATAAGTGAATTTAACCAATTATTAAAAGACCCTTTGATCAAAGTCATCTTTGCTTTCCAAAGATAAGCCATACTTGGTCATGATGCATATATCTTTAATATACTGAAGGATTCTATTAGCAAATATGGTATTGAGCATATTGTAAATATGACAAAATGTGAGATGGGTCTATAACTTTTTCCTAGTACCGTCCTTGTCTGATTTTGGTGTTGGAGTAAACTATCCTCATACAATGGATCAAGTAGCTCTCTTTTTCTGTTCTCTGAGACTGTGTAAGATGAAGGTTAACTGTTTCCTGAAGGTTTAGTAAAACTTGCCCACAAAGCCACTTGTGATTAGTGTGCAATCTGAGAGTGGAGAATCAGTTTCGGTAATGTTTATTCATGTGTGGAAGAGCAATAATCCCCTAAAACAACAAAAAGTTTCAATTTTTGATTTAACAGCTATTTTAAGCTCTCTAGCTTTCTCCTTTCTTTCCCTAGAGCATCCACAAAGTAGGCAGTCTGTCTGAATGGGAGATCATTCTCAGGAATAAAGTGCTAAACACCATCACTGGCATAATGTTCATCTTGTTGTATTTTGCGAGGAGAGACCGAGGAGCTATTTCTCAAAATATTTTTTCTTCAATCATTTACTTACAGAAAATGCTACATGAGCACTGAGAAAGTCAGAAAAGACAGATGAGCTAAAGGAAGAAAATGAGTCCCCCACAATCCCACCATGCACCACGGTTAGCATGTCTGTATTTTTCCAAACATTCTCCCAGGCATTTATGCTTTAATATTCACAGACACTCTTTCACTAATGCTCAGAGGCCTGGTGTATGCTCTCAGTTTGGGCAGTGATTGCCATGTAGAAGTTGTGCAATAAATGTGTGTTAAATGAATGGCTGAATGCATGATTTAGCATGTCCTTCCTCATCCTTGAAGGCCCAGATTCTATCTGTTCAGGGTGTTCCCTGGAATGAGGTGCGCATTCATGAGTGCGGGCCGAACTGAAGGCACTCACATACCGTCTGAACTCAGCACCAGGTCCAGCCCTTGTCTTTCACATGGAGCCTCCTTCCTGGCCCCGTGGGGCTGGCTGCCTGCACTCCTACAAGCAGCAGCAGCAGCATCTGGGGCACCGGATGCAGCACCGCCACACCCTCCGTGCTCAATCCCTCCATGACGGCAGCCCCCACCCCTCCTGCCACCCCCAGAGCCTCCTCACTCACGCTCACCAGCTATTTTCATACTCGGGAGCTGTTGGGGATCCGAATAGCACAGGCCACGTCTGTCCCTCTGGTGATCCTCTCTCTCTGCTGTTAGTGCTCAAACTGTTCACCACAGCAGGCGCCCACAAATCCAGGCTTAGGCCACCAGGCTGCTAACAAGGACAGCAGTGGGATGCTGAATTCAGAACTGGGGGAGGACGCCAACTTGGTAATATGTGAAATCAGTAAATAGGTCGATGCCATAAAAATGTCAGTCTTTGGAAATCTTCATTTTTGGAGTGCAGGTGTAAAACCTAAAATGTTAAAAAGCAGGGAACCAAATGGAACAAACTCTAGTCTTTATTGGAAAATAAAATATGGCCTGAGACAATGTGTATTTCAGCTTAAAAACAGAGGCTTCTGGAAAGTGCTGGAGTTAGATAAAGATAGTAATGCATTAACCTTCAGCTTAAAAAGAAAAAAGGAAAAGATAAACGGCTAGCTGTCCTAGAGAGGTCAGAACACACGAGGGAGAAGAAACCAGAAGGTACTTCAGGATGGGAGACGATTTGGCAGACAGCACCGTGCCTCGCTCAATGTTCTACTCAACTTCTTTTAGTGAAATATCAATTTTGTGCAATGACATTTTTGGATTTCAGTCAACTTGAAAGTGGAGCAGCAGGAAAGGAACACGTAATATATCACTTATAACACCCCTTGCGTATATTCTGTCGCAATTGTTTTTTTTTGTTTTGTTCATGAGTTTGAGATCTGAGACATGAATCAAGCCTCATTTTGGATATCCACGATGCCACGGTCGGTATCTAGCCAGCTTGCAGATGGGAGGTGGGCACCTGCAAGGACTGAGGTTGGGCTCCTACACTCAGCGGGGTCCCTGCTCTGACGGAACCACCCTGAGCCCGGAGGTCCCAGTCACATCCCTCAAGAAGAGCCAAACCGGCTGTGGGGACCTGTCTTCCTGGACGTTACTCAGAAATGCATCTTTCTCTGAGGCGTTCTTTCTAAATTATACTTTCCCCATACTTGTCTCAAAGGCAGTAAATATCTATATATAAAACCCTAATATGCAAATAGACCAAATGGTGGAACAACTGAACAACCGGTTGC